>NC_081556.1:92585082-92753412 GCF_963082655.1 Stomoxys calcitrans | reverse complement strand
GTTATACTGCCGTAAATTGACATGTAAAAAATCAGTTTGTATAAAAATCTTTTATGAAATATATGTATAACCCAAAGAAAGTGTTAAAAAGTCATTTTATTACAACTAACGATTAAAGCCGAAAACTGTTATAATGTCATACATTGATATATTAAAAATCTGTTTGAATGAAAATATTGTACGCAAAATTTTTAAAACAAATCAAGTGTCAGAAAGTTATTTTAAAACGGTTAATGCTATTGTGCAATAACTGTTATACTGCCATATATTGATATTTACAATATATGTTTGAATAAAAGTCTTTCATGAAAAATGTTTAACACAAAGAAAATTTCAGAAAGTCATTTTATAACAGTTAATGCTATTATGCGTTAACTGTTATACTGCCATACATTGATATATTAAAAATCTGTTTGCCTGAAAATGTTTTACGCAAAATGTTTAAAACAAATCCAGTGTCATAAAGTCATTTTGAAACGGTTAACGCTATTATGCAGTAACTGTTATAATGCCATATATTGTTATCTACAAAATCTGTTTGAATAAAAATATTTCATGAAAAATGTTTAACACAAAAAAAGTTTCACAAAGTCATTTTATAACAGTAATAATGCTATAGCTGTTATACTGTCATGTATTGATATATTAAAAATCTGTTTGAATAAAAGTCTTTTACAAAAAATGTTAAGAACAAAGCATGTTTCAGAAAGTCATTTTATAACAGTTAACACTATCAAACGGATACTGTTATAAAGCCATATATTGATATATTAAAAAATCGGTTTGAATGAAAGGCTTTTATGAAAAAGTTTAAATCAAAGCAAGTCACTTTATAACAGTTAACGCTATCATATGGAAACTGTTATACTGTCGTAAAATTATATATGTTTGTATTTTCTTAAAAAAAAACCAAATCATATATAACCGGACATGTTTGCCGACTACTGAAATATGGGGCTCAAAGGTATTTTGGGAGTAGAGTACGAATCTGATATCAGCATTCGGAGCTAATTGTCTAGAGGACGTCTCATCCCTATAACAACCCCCAGATAGGAAGTATTTGGTCACAATGACAATTTATCCCATATACGCCACAAACCAATATAAGGTTAAAACAAATTATATTTGAGAGTAGAACACTATGCTAATATTTTTCAGGTTTCAGTGTTTGGGGACCACCCCACTCCCCAAAAACCACTAAGTCGTACATATTTACCGACCGTGGCAATATGGGGCTCAAATGAAAGGCATTGGGGAAGAAGAGCGCGAAATTTATACCATCATAAAGGACCAAGTTGTTTGGGCTCCACCACTTCCCCAAAACAGAATTTATTTACTGGCCATGGCAATATGGGGCTCAATAAAAAGGAATTTGGGAGTAGAATACGAATCTGGTTTCCAAATGTGGCACCAAGTGTTTGGAGGAAGCCTCATCCCCATGCCAATGGCAAAATGGGATTTAAACAAGTGTTATTTGAGGTATTAATATTGTTATACTGTTAGTCTAGCGATATACACATACCATTTTCATAGCATGGTATTTCACTAAAAGCTCTTTAATTGTCGATTATCGAAATATTGCAAAGAACAAATAAATTTAAAAAAAAGAACAAGTATAAAGGCAATAAGTTCGGCCTGGCCGAACTTTGGATACCCACCACCTCGGGTTCGAGAACTTAACCAGCGTGCATCAAAAAGACGTCTCTGTTCCAAATTTCAGCTCAATATCTCAATTTTTGAAGGCTGTGGAGTGATTACAACAGACGGACGGACACACGAACATCGTTAAATCGTCTTAGAATTTTGTCACGATCCGAAATATATATACTTTGTAGGGTCGGAAATTGAATTTACGGTGGTGGTTTAATTACAACAACATTTTTTTTACATACAACCTCAAGCCAAAATAAAAACAACAACAAAAGAATAAAAGGTCAACTTTACCCCACCAACAAAAAAAAATTATAAAATCTTTTCAAACACTCATTTTTTACACGATTCTTGAGCGATTCTAAAGTCTTCCAAGATTCTTCTGATTAACTCGTTAGCATTTGCATAATGTCAATGTGGCCTTAGACTTGGTATAGACCGAATATTTACACTACGTCAAAGGCAAATTCTGAACAAGGCCTAAAAAAACATTGACACTTTTAATCTTTTCAGGTGATGGTTTGTACGATTCCGATATTCTCAATCAAAGCAACTTAGTCCATAAATTTTACCAAGAATCATTCTTTCAAACACTCCATGTATTGTCTCATCTGCTTTTGCAAGCATCTATGCTTCGGAAACATAAAGTAACATGGATGGTATTTTGGGGTATTTTTTTCTGAGTAGAGGTGGCTTTGCTACTGAACATGTCTAGTATCATAGTGCTTTCTAATATTCAAACTGTTTATACCGGCCTTTACTTATTTTAACACCTACTCATTCTTGAAAGTTCATTCTGTTCTCTAGGAAGGCATTCGTTTCTTTCCTATTCCACTGTATTATGGTAAAGTTCGCCTCATAGCACCTCTCTCTGGCTCCCAGTAATGAATGGCACTTATGTTCATATCTACAAACACACATTCTAATAATTCATATTGTAATGTTGAATGTAAAAATGCCTTTATTTCATGTTCTGCCATTAGCAAAAGTGAAAATTTCCTATAGACTTTTATTATAAATGGGCGTGTGCGTGTCTGTCCGTTCGACGATCTATCCAGCAGTACCTTCAATCGCAAACATATAGTGATGTAGATATGCCTTCCGATGCTTGCTACTACTACTGCTACTACTGATCCAAAGTGTTTTCTTTCTTGTTGCTCCTGCTATTTTAGTGAATGTGCTTAAGATACAATTAAACAGATGCACACCATGCAAGGCAAAGGGAAATTGCTAGAAATCAAAATGTTTGAAATAATAACAGAAGACCTACCAACAAAGCAGGGAGAGAAAAAAAGAATGAAAATTCAAATTGAAATGAATAATACAAACTCATCATTTAACATCACCATTTTAATAATCATAATCGCAAAGGCACACTTCGCTGGCAGGCACACACCGGCTACTAGCCTCCCAGCCAAGAATCCAAGAGGAAATCATATGAAAAATACTATTTAAAATGAAATGATATTTTTGTAAACAGTTCCCATTTCTTGGATTTTGTTTATGAAAATTTTTTTTCTTCTCTCTTTTTGATGGTGATGGCTATGGTGATGTGGTGTGATGATGTCTATGAGGATGGCAGGCCAAATGGCTTAGCTTTTTTTGGGGGGAGGGGGATGGCAAGGAGTTCTGGTAGGGTCTAAGTTTCATTAAAGGAGAAGGCCTTTACATTCATGCCACTCGTATAGATGAATGTTTGTATGCCATGAATGGTGGAAGAGTATACATTTTTATTTCCTTTGCCATTGATGGCGATGATGATGAAAATACTTGTGGCTGTCTTTGGTGTAGAAGATGTTTACAGTCGGAATTATACCAACCAATAGTCACTGGCATAAATATTAATTTTAATTTCAAAATAGATTTTAGTTTTATTATTTGTTGGTGTTGTTTCGTTGGTTTCTCTAAAGACTTTTGCACCACCATATGTGCGTGTTTGTGTTGTCTTCTCGATTATACATACAAAGTGTTGTCTTGTTTGCCAAAAAGAAAAGGTTGTCATCTTCTTTCACAACATTTTAATACAATTCAATGTATTTCAAGATGTTGAGGATTATCGATATCAGCAGCAGCAGCAGCAGAAGTACCATCTTCATACTCATACTCTTCAAATACTAACGCTACCCAACAGCCCTCATTCCCTCTTGATTTTGTATTTTCCTTCCATCTGCTAGGTCTACTCAAAGGAAAATTAAAATTGACTCAAAGCAGAAATTACCAATCGAATGATAATTTGTTATACATTTCTAATTCAATTTGCCTTAGTCCTATCCATTTTCATTTTGTTTCTTCTTTTTTTTTACTCATTCAATGAATTTTCGTTTTGTTACCAGTACTCACTTAAAAATTCAATTTGAAATTTAAATTTAAAATGGCATTTTGATGCAAAAATTCAATGGTATTGGTAATTTAGTGTTCTACTTACTCATCAATGGCCCCTCCCTTTTGCCTTAGTCTTCACTTGGCTTAGGGGGAGAGGTTTATGGCATAAATTATGTTTGTTATTTACAGCTGGCTGCTGGGGCGATGACAACTTTTCTTACGAACAACTTTATCAATGGTTGTGGTTATTTTGATTTGTTGTTCTTTATAACGAAATTTCCCAATTTGTAAGGCAAACTGTTTTCTTTTCTGTAAAATATATATTGGGTTGCCCAAAAAGTAATTGCGCATTTTTCATATAGTCGGCGTTGACAAATTTTTTCACAGCTTGTGACTCTGTAATTGCATTCTTTCTTCTGTCAGTTATCAGCTGTTACTTTTAGCTTGCTTTAGAAAAAAAGTGTAAAAAAATTAAAGTTCATTCTAAGTTTTATTAAAAATGCATTTACTTTCTTTTAAAAAATCCGCAATTACTTTTTGGGCAACCAATATTATAGACATAGAATCTAATTAGTTTTTAAAGTTACATACACCCATAGAAAAAATGAAGCACGACGTTGACAAAAGGAACCACATTCGTTCATAAAAGTGAATCAACACACAGATGTTATCAGTTCATACTCAAATCTTCATCAATCAACAACAGTAAATGTGAATGAAACGTTTACACCCGTTCACATTCTGACAACGTCTAGTGCACAGTATTTTAAAAGATTGCAAAAAGATTTTGTGTGCTCCTGTGTGTCGAACCTGCGTTCCATTCATTCCATTGAATATTTACAAATGCTTTACCACAACAATGTTTCCAACAACGTCTGTGTATGATAATGACAACATTGGTGTATGATTTTGCAACGTCTTCCTTTTTTTTAAATTCCATATACCTCTTCGTAAAAAAGTAGGAAATTGTTAAAAGTCTCACCAATGTCGCTAATAGATAAACACTGCGACTATGCTAACCTTTGCTCCCAAGTAATCCTGTGGGAAAAGATGTTGAAACTCATCGGGGCTTTATGGACATACCTCAACATTCCAGTTAATGATGGAACATCATTTCATTCATGCGCCTTGGCTGGTCTTGCAGTAGCCTATACTGCCGATTAAATTTTTAACACATTTTAACTAATTACAGAATGTGTACTTAAAATTTGATACATCAGGAATATCACTGAAGATGTCCAGGTTGAAAGAAGCTGTAGTGAAAAAAACAAAAGATGTCTCAACTTCAGCTGATGTTCTATTGTTACAGTTATTCCTATTCCTATTATTAGGAGCCCACTGTGGCGCAGAGGTTAGCATGTCCGCCTATGACGCCTGGGTTCGAAACCAGGCGAGACCATGAGAAAAAATTTTCATCGGTGGTTTTCCCCTCCTAATGCTGGCAACATTTGTGAGGTACTATGCCAAGTAAAACTTCTCTCCACAGAGGTGTCGCATTGCGGCACGCCGTACGGACTCGGCTATAAAAAGGAGGCCCCTTATCATTGAGCTTGAACTTGAACTTGAATCGGACAGCACTCATTGATATGTGTTCCTTAGTGGAATGTTCATGGGCAAAATTTGCATTTTACAGCTATTCCTGCTTAACTTCTTGGGCCTCTGGAGGTCTCATGTTTTTACCGACCTCCCTACCCCAAAGTGACATCACTCATAGAAAAAAAGTCAGCTGATAATAGCAAACACCGTCTGGTGGCTGTTCGTAGTTAGTTTTCCAGCTATTTCAGGAAAAATTCTGCTTTTATAGCAAAATGTTTGCAATTTGAGAATAGCATGTCGACTGCTGCAATATCAGCTGTTTGCTGATAAAGTCTGCTGCTCCAATTTATGACGGGATTTAATACAATGGGCCAAATTTTATGCAAATCAGGTAGATTGCTTAGGTAAGGTTTAAGTGGCTGTCTGCCATCAGACTCTCCATCAGACACTCCATTGTGATACCACAGGAACAAAAGAAGGAAGATGCCATCTAGTTCCTACCGTTGTACGATCCAAATCCCTTTAAAAAGTCCAATAACCTGTGAATTTTCACATCCGCTAAATCAGAGAGGTTCTCAAAATAATGAGAACCTAAAGTGGAACTCCTGCAGACTGCCAGTGCGGGAAACACACACAGAAGGTGTTCTCTGGTCTCTTCCCTTCTTCGATGTCCTCACAGATTCTGCAAAAGTCGTAGCTGGCATCCTTCAGTCTGTCAGCATGTTTTCCGATTAGACAGTGACCTGTTATGACGGACACAATGACTGAGAAGTCTGTTCTATCCAATGACAGCAAGGTGGTAGACCTCTTCAAGTCTAGATTACGCCACATAGTTTTGGAATGCTCACAGACCACTCTTTGTGACCATCTATCATTCGTTGTCCTTCGGGCCTGGTCCCGAAAACTTAGCTTACATGTCGCTATAGACATATCCACAGATTCCAGTATCCCTGGAATGTGTAACGAGTTCCTAGTCTCGCAAGCTCGTCCGCTTTACAATTCCCTGGGATATCTCTGTGTGGCCCGGCACCCAGAACAGTTGAATTTTGAACTGATCAGCCATCTCGTTTAGAGATCTGCAACAGTCGAGGGCTGTTTTTGTGTTCAGAAATACGTTCTCCAGGGATTTACTGGCTTCCTGGCTGTCTGAGAAGAACTTGACCATACTCCTGTGTCGAGGAGCCTAACATAACTCATTTTGCGAAGAGACTAAAACCTTAAATAGGGAGATCGGTATATTTGACAGCTATATCCAAATCTCGACCGATCTGGTCTGTATTGCACAGGGATGTCGAAGGGCCCAACACAACTCACTGTCCCAAATGTCAGCGATATTGAACAATTAATGCGTCTTTAATGGCCCCAAGCCCTTAAATTGAGAGATGGGTCTATATGGCAGCTGGACCGATCTTTATGCCTTCAAGCCTTTATGGCAGCTATATCCAAATCTCAACCGATCCGTATTAATGAAGGATGTCGTGAGTCCTAACACAATACACTGTACCAAATTACAATGAAATCGGATAATAAATGTGGTTTAAATGACCCTAAGACCTCAAATCGGCATATGGGGACTATATCGTATCAAGATATAGTTCGATCTTAATTTGCCTATGGACAAAAAAAATCTGTGTAAAGTTTCAGCTCAATATCTATTTTTATAGACTGTAGAGCGATTTCATCAGATAGATGGTCAGCCGGAACGACGGACAGATGAACGGACATGGCTAGATCGTCTTAGATTTTTACGGTGATCAAGAATATGTATACTTTATAGGGTCGGATATGGGGATTTCGATGTGTTGCAAATGGAATGACAAAATGAATTTATCCCCATCCTTCGGTGGAGGGTTTAAAAACTCCCCGTCGAGAGTTTGGTATAGTCAGCCAATTTACTCCTCTACAGAATTCAGGCTCGAAAAGAGTTGTTTACCAATTATCCTGTGTCTTCTCGCAATTGCGGGGCAGTGATACAACAGTTACTCACACGTCTCTAACTAGTTCTTGTCATCGCATATCCAGCACAAGTCTGCCTATCCCTGCACCCTATGTAACGTTAAAGACCTGACGTTGCAGGAGTCGTATTAACAGTCCTGAGTCATGCTTTCTTAGTCACAGGGCCTTTGACACCTTACAACCTACGTTCGTAAAATGTCTTCACCCTACTAAGAAGCTCGCACAGTGGGGGTCCCACTTATTCCGCAGCAAGATCCTGGCCAGCTCGTCTACCGCTTCGTTATCCGGCACACCTTGATGACCTGGGTTCCCAGCAGGGCCTAACAGCCACGCGAACCGACGATAGAGTCTTCAGCGCCGCCTGACTTTCCACGTATATCGTGACAGTCCGATCGGACCGCCGCTCTCGCATAAAAATCGTCTCCAGTGCATTCAGGATGGCGAAGACCTCCGCCTGAAAAACGCTGCACCCATCCAAAATCTTTAAGGTTCCCTGATTTCAAGGAATTCAGTGAAAACTGCTGCTCCAGTGTGGGTTGACGGGATGATGCATATCAACGCCCCATCAACGTTTTCGGTCTTAAATAGTTCGGCTGGTAACCGATCGGCTCCTGCTGCCTTACTGTTCTTCAGCTGCTGCTAGGTTGACCTCGTTCTGACTAGGAGGCATATATTTTCCATATCATTGTCAAGAATTGGTTCTGTGGTTTCTTCGTCGAAAGCGGGTTTTTAGTAAACAAAGGGATGAATATGTCGATTTGTTGGTCTTGGGTTTTGGCAAGATTTGGATTTTTTAAAGATCTTATTATCTCGATGAGTTAAGATTTTAATTTGCTGCATTGTCTCTTGTTTTAAGTAAGGTTCCCACCATCGGATATGCGTTCGTCTCACCCTATGGATTAGTCGAGATGATGCATATGCCTCATCAGCGCTTTCGTTCTAAAATAGTTTAGCTGGCAACTCATTGGCTTCTGCTGCCTTGTTGTTCTTCAGCTACTGCTGGGCTGACCTGTATCTGTTATCAGAGATCTGTTTTGTGAATGCAAGAGGACATGCCTGTACAAAAGCCATCGTTTTATTATTTTTTCTATAGTTGACACACATTCTAATATGTGTACACATTCAATATGCTAAGGTTTCAATTGTTTGGTATGCATTTTCCGAGTTAGATTGCATATACCTCATCAGCATACTGTCGCGGTCCTAAATAGTTTAACAGGCAATTTATGGGATCCTACTGCCGTGTTGATCTTCATCAGGGGTTGGTGCTGTAATATTGTCGTCACCACTATCGGACACCCAGCTGTGGGAAACGGTTTAACTTGCAATTCATCGGCTCCTACTGCCGTGTTGATCTCCACCAGGGGTTGGTGCTGTAGTAATGTCATCACCACTATCGGACACCAACAGCTGTGGAAAATGGTCCTTCTGTGTCCTAAACACACTCTTACAAGATTTCCTTCTTTGGCTTTTCAGAACACCTTATGTCTAATGTTGAGTAAAATATTCGCACTTTAATCTGACTCCTGAAGATCTCGATTCCTCAAACTCAAATCCTTTCATTTCTCTCTTCTTGCTGCAGAATAGACGTTATATTTACGCAATCCTTGAGTGTATGCTACCATAAGGCTCCGCGTCCGTCCGTCCGCCCGATCATTGTAACGTGGTTTTATCATCCGCAGTTGTTCATCACCCTCTTACGCCAAATAATAACGCACTGATATATTTGTTTCGAGGGTACGCATTTGCTTTTTATTGTCAATGTATTGTACATCAGCAATTTCAATTACAGGTAGAATATCGTCTTGAGGTGTAGGGTTTTGTTTAAGATCAGTCATTGAATCTCCTTTATGTCTGAACTAGTGAAATGGTTTGATAGATTCGGTATTCAGTAGACTAATTTGGTATTCGGACGGGTCGAGATGATTATGATCTATGATTTTAAGAATATTCGGCTGCTTGTGGTATTGGTGGTCTTCGGTCAGCGGGCAAATTCGGGGTTTCAGATTTGGCTTCCGCAACCTCTGGTTTCACAGCTATTTTTGATAAAGTCGTCGCTTCCTTAGGAGCCTGTAAAGATAAAGGGAGAGTTGGGGGGAAGGGTGAATTAAATACCTGTTGGGATGCGAACGGATCGCAATGGAATGCGAGTGTATCAGGTAAGAAAGCGAACGAATCGCGTTAGGATGCTGTAAAGGCCATTGGAGGCCACCGTGATGCATAGGTAAAAACGTCCGCCTATAATGTTAAATGCCTGAGTTCAAATTCTGGCGAAAACAAAAAATTATTGGTGGTTATCCTCTTACTAATATGGTATCGCTCTGCGGCATGTCGTCCGAACTCAGCTTTAACAAGTTAGAGCGTGCTATATTCGGCCGGGCCAAATCTTTTATGCCCTTCACCATGGATAGCATATTTGAAGTTCTTTGCATGGTATCTCTGTTTAGGCAAACAAAGAATATTGAATATAAACTGTTATGCTATTGGAGTTGTATCAAGTTTTAGTCCGATTCGGAACATAAATGAATTGAATGCTGAATATGGTAGAAGTCATTGTGTAATATTTCAGTCCATTCGGATAAGAATTGCGCCTTGTAGGGGTTCAAGAAGCAAAATCGAGAGATCGGTTTATATGGGAGCTGTATCAAGCTATAGATCAATTCAAACCATATTGAAAACGTATGTTGAAGGTCTGGGAAAAGCCGGTGTATAAAATTTCTGCCAAATCGGATGAGAATTGCGTCCCCCAGCGGCTCAAGAACACATGATCCAAGATCGGTTTATATGGCAGCTATACCAGGTTATGAACCGATTTAAGTCATACTTAGCATAGTTGTTGGTGATACCAAAACACCACGTGCAAAATTACAGCCAAATCGGATAAGAATTGCGCCCTCTGAAAGCGGAAGAAGTCAAGATCCAAGATCGGTTTATATGGCAGCTATATATGGTTATGAATCGATTTCAACCATACTTGGCAAGTGATAACAAAACACCACATGCAAAATTTCAATCAAATCGGACGAGAATTTCGCCCTCTAGAGGCTCAAGAATTCAAGACCCAAGATCGGTATATATGGCAGCTATATCAAAACTTGGACCGATTCGTATTTGTGCAAAATTTCAAGCTCCTAGCTTTACTCCTTCCAAAGTTAGCATGCTTTCGACAGACAGACGAACGGACATGGCTAGATCGACTTGAAATGTCATGACGATCAAGAATATATGTACTTTATGGGGTCTTAGACGCATATTTCGAGGTGTTACAACAGAATGGATTTTTCATATAGTCGGCGTAGACAAATTTTTTCACAGCTTGTGACTCTGTAATTGCATTCTTTCTTCTGTCAGTTATCAGCTGTTACTTTTAGCTTGCTTTAGAAAAAAAGTGTAAAAAAAGTATATTTGATTAAAGTTCATGCTAAGTTTTATTAAAAATGCATTTACTTTCTGTTAAAAAATCCGCAATTACTTTTTGGGCAACCCAATAGTATACCCCCATCCTATGGTGAAGGGTATAAAAAAGCAGTTCCATATCATTGACCTAATAATCTTGAATCGGACAGAATTTATGGCATGTTCGTGGGAAAATTTTTAATTTTCCTTTATTATTGCATTATATATAAAGCATGCAATTATTGCAAAATTTTTCCTAAAATTAAAAATAAATTTTAGAAGAATTTTTCAAAAAATTCTACTTAGTATTTAGTGTCACTGTTTAATGACACTTTTAGCGCAATATCATTTGAATTAAAAATAAAACAGAAAGAAAAAGAAGAAAAAAAATAAAACTTAGGCTACGCCCAAATGAAACGAAACATATATTTAAATAAATTTCATTTCACAGTGTGGGCATAATGATTATTGTTGTGTTTTCAATTCAACGACAACAACAACATCAACAACCTCAATAACAACAACAAATAATCATACAATAGCAAGCTGCTTGCTAGCTAGCTAGCTAGCTAGCTGGCTGCCTTATTTATTTATCTCTTAAACAACAAAACTAACAACGAGTTTTCAGCCAATCAGTCTTTGTTTTAAATTCATAAAAACGAAAGAACAACAAAAACAACAACGGCAACAACAACAACAACAAATTAAACAAGATTTTTATATTCTAAGCCAATGAGAAAAAAGTTGAAAATGTGGCCAAGCTAAAACAGCAACAACAACCGCAACAGACGACGGAGATGGCCAACACCAGCCCAGCACAAAGCAGCAGAGCACCACACAGCAGAGTACAGCATACCGGGCGAACAGGTTAAATTAATTTATTATCTTTTGTTGTATTTGTTGTTTCTACAGATTTGTGTTATTGCTGTTGCTTTTGTTGTTGTTGCGATTAAGATGTTCACAAATCTATAAATTAATCAATTAAAGAAAAAAAAAATGATTACAAAATTCTCATATGCAAAAGCACAAATTTTGCAAAAAAAAATGGTAACACACTTTGCGATTGCAATGAAAAGGAGAGGGGGGTAACAAGCTAAACCCAAAGGAAACGGAAGTTTTATTTGTTGAGAAATATTTGAAGAATTTGTTTTGCTTTTGCTGTGTGTGTGCGTGTGTTTGTGTGTCTATGGGCCTCTTTCTTTCACCGGCAGCAATAATAATAAAAATATCTTTCATTGGCAATAAATATATGGCAGAGCAGAGTAGGAATTGCTAATAAACATTATTTATTAACATATAAATTTGTCATAATTTAGCACATTCTAAAAACGAATTTCCCTAGCACCTAAGAATGAATCTGTACAGAACGAAGAATTGAGATGTAATCGAAAAGTATTTAAATAAACACAAAACAATAAGCAAATAAATCAGAAGAGCTGAAAGGATAATAACGAGCAATTGCGACAAGATTTTTCCCAACACAATGTGTTGGGGAAGATCTTTAAAATAAGCAAAGACTAGTGAAAATGGCTGAAGTTTAGCTGGATCGAACTTTGTCTGTCCACACCATGGATATATTTCTTATTGCACAATCAACTTTACCCACATCAATTATATCCACATTTGAATGCCTGTTAGGGAGTATGACAGTTATATATAACAAGTAAGAGCGTGCTAAGTTCGGCCGGGCCGAATCTTATATAACATACACCATGGATCGCATTTGTCGAGTTCTTTGCCCGGTGTCTCTTTTAAGGCAAACAACGAATAATGGATAAGAATTGTTATGCTATTTATCAATTCATAGTCCGATTCGGACCATTAATGAATAGAATGTTAATGACTGTAGTAGAAGTCATTGGGTAATATTTCAGTCCATTCGGGTAAGATTTGTAGGGACTCAGGAAAAATAATCGGGAGATTGGTTTATATGGGAGCTGTATCAAGCTATATATCGAAGCCGTTGTACATAATTTCTGTCAAATTAGATGAGAATTGCACCCTCTAGAGGCTCAAGAAGTCAAGATCCCAGATCGGTTTATATGGCAGCTATATCAGGTTATGTACTGATTTGCATCATACTTAGTACAGTTATCAAAAGTCATAACAGAACCCCTCATGCAAAATTTCAGCCAAATCAGATGAGAATTGCGCACTCTAGGGGCTCAAGAAGTCAAGATCCCAGATCGGGTTATATGGCAGCTATACCAGATTATGAACCGATCTGAATCATACTTAGTATAGTTGTTGGAAGTGATTCCAAAACACCACGTGCAAAATTACAGCCAAATCGGATAAGAATTATGCCCTCTAGTGGCTCAAGAAGTCAAGACCCAAGATCGGTTTAAATGGCTGCTATATCACTACATGGACCGATTTAGCCCATTTACAAACCCAACCGACCTATACTAATACGAAATATTTTTGCAAAATTTCAAGCTCCTGGCTTTACTCCTTCGATAGTTAACGTGCTTTCGACAGACAGACAGACGGACATGGCTAGATCGACTTAAAATGACATGACGATCAACAATATAATACTTTATGGGGTCTTAGACGCATATTTCGAGGTGTTACAAACAGAATGACGAAATTGGTATACCCCCATCCTATGGAGGGTATAAAAATTATCTCATAATTTTCGAGGTGTCTCAGATGCGATGTTTCTCTAATGTACATTTTCCCAATATTTGCATAGATGTTTCTTATTGTTGTACATCGTTGCAAATTGATTTGGAGTTATGCGATAATCGGCGATCCATTACTGGCCAGCTCGTCGGCTGCCTGGTTCCCCGTTACACATTGATGGACCGAAATTCAGTAAAGCCTGACAGTTTTTCTCAGGGTTGTTGTAGCAGTGTGTTGTACTCTGAGACGGCAGCCCTTGCCGATGATGGAGTTCATTGGTTCAATTCGTTACGTACAACAGGCTGCCTTTCCCATGGTAGTTGGCACATGCTGTCTTGTCTCCTTTCTTATGTATTGGGCATAGATTGCTGAGATTCCAATCATCGGGTATGTGTTGTTCTATGAGCTAATGCATAGACCTCATTAGTATATCGCCTCCGGTCTTGAATAGTTCAGCTGGCAATTCATCGGTTCCTGGCGCATTGTTGCTATTCAACTGTGTTACTGCAATATAGACCTTATTCTGACTAGGTGATTTTTAAGCGTTATTGTTTTTAAATCTAAAAAAAAAACCTTTAATCTAATAAAACACTCAAGCATCATATATTCCATATTTTTATTGGAAATGTTGCCCGCGGTTTTGTTTAAAATGGTCCATACGTAAGGTTGCATCACTGTCGTTGGCTGTAACATTACTTTCAAGGTCATCTTTGAAGAAAAATGCACCGATGATGCCACTAGCCCATAAACCACGGGATGCATTGGTAACTCTTGTATGGTAGCTGGCTTTTACCCAGATGCGATAGTTTTGCTTCTTTACATATTCATTTAGCCAGAAATGAGCCTCATGGACACCCCTTTATACAATAATCCGCTTGTTGTGTCCTCTAAATAACAACAAGTAAAAGCGTGCTAAGTTCGGCCGGGCCGAATCTTGGGATTCTGCTAAAAATTTATACAAAATAAATTAATTTGAAGGGCATAATTTTATTCTACATATCACATTTCTGTCAAACCAGCAAAAATTAAAGCTTCTAGGAACCGAACAAGGATGATCGAGAGACCGGTTTATATGGGAGCTATATCAGGTTATAAATTGATTTGGACCGTAGTTGGGACAGTTGCTGGAAGTCAACACAGAACACCACACGCAAAATTTTAGTCAAATCGGACAAAAATTGCTGCTTGTAAAGACTCAAAAAGTCAATTCCTGAGATTGGTTTGTTTGAGAGCTAAATTAGGTCATAGACTAATTTGGACCATATTTGGCACAGTTGTTGGAAGTCATAACGGAACACCACATGCAAAATTTAGCCAAATCGGACAAAAATTGCGGCTTGTAAGGGCTCAAGAAGTCAAATCGGGAGATCGGTTTATAGGGAAGCTTTATCTCAATCTAATCCAATATGACCCATTTGCAATTTCCAATTCCTATGCGACTTGGCTGAAATTTTGCATGACGTATTTTATTATGACTTTCAACAACTGTGCCAAATAAGGTTCAAATCGGTTCATAACCTGATATAGCTGCCATATAAACCGATCTGGGATCTTGTCTTCTTGAGCCTCTAGAGGTCACAATTATTATCCGATTTGCCTGATATTTTGTACGACCGATCCTCTCATGACCATCAACATAAGTGTTTGTTATGGTTTAAATCGGTCTATAGCCTCATACAGCTCCCATATAATCCGAAATCTCTATTTTATTTATTGAACCCCTATAGGGCGCAATTCTTGGATAAAGTTTTACACAATGACTTCTACTATCTTTAACATTCAATTCAATTATGGTCCGAATCGGACCATAACTTGATACAGCTCCAAAATTATAGCAATTCTTTTCTTTTGTCCTTTGTTTGCCTTAAAAGTTATATCGGGAAAAGAACTCGACAAATGCGATCTATGGTGGAGGGTATATAAGATTCGGTCCGGCCGAACTTAGCACGCTCTTACTTGTTATTTATTATTGATGCAAGTTGATGAATTGATATTGTAAATGCTTCAAAAATCTTGTCATGTTGTATTATAACTCTCATTTATTCTGGCAGTTCGATCTGATTTCATCATTTGAATGAAGCAATTCTTATTGAGCAGAAAATCGCATGTAATATTCTGTTTTGACTTTCTGCCATCGGTGCCAACCATGGTCCATAGCCCGGTATGGCTTCCAAAAAAACCGATGTACTGATTTGGCGCCTTGGGTATTTGAAGGTTATAATTCTCTTCCAATGTGCCACATTTAGTTTTGTTATAAACACTCCAGCAATGATGCTCAGTTTGGTCCTGATGTAAACCGATCTTAATTTGACTTTTAGAACTCCTAATTCCGAATCAAACATTTAACTTCTTCTCTGACTTTCAACATCCATGTTGAATAAGGTTTTAATGAATTCGGAACATTATTGTTAGAAGGGTATATAAGCACCCTGGTAGATGAGTTGGTAGTGTGCTCGGATTAAAAGTTTGGTCTGTCGCTACTGTGGTATCACATGAAACAATAATTGTGTCCAATTTCAGACTGCTACTACAACCCTAACTAACCCAGTAAGATATTCAAGGTTCTGTCTGGCTAAGCTTTACTCCTATACATCCATTTCAGAATTTCTTTCAAATGTAGACTATTTTTTTCGGTTATAGAAAAATCAATGCGATAAAAGAATTTCTTCCAAGAAAGTACAACTTGTAGGTGTTAAACTATGACCATTACCGTGTTGCATTGTTGTTGACTTTCTTTTGTGAACATTTGGAAGATGAAGAAAGAGAACCAAAAAAAATAAAAATAATTTGTCAAACTGTCAGGTATGATTCCATCACCAGGGTCAGATCTTAGACGGCGAATAAGGTTCTTAACATAAACAAAACAGATAGAAAGATACATTCTCCTTGTTTGTATATAAGCTTACATAGCATAGTTGTCGTTGTTGTTTTTTGTTTCCTTTATGGTTTCTTTGTTTTTGTAGACATTTGTTCATACACATTATGCTAGCTAGCAAGCTAGAAATTCTAAAGATAACCCTCAGATACATTGATTGATTGTCAGTTAGTTTCCTTTATCGCTCAACTACTTTTTAAGTAAATATAGGAAAAAATAACAAAACAACGACATTAAAAGAAAGCAAGAACAATATAAGGCAATAGAATTTCTTTTTAATTGCCGTCTATATTCTGGTTTTTTCTAAACAAAAATATGTTTTGTAAAGAAAAACAGATAAAAAACAGGATTCTATATAAATCTCACTAATGGAACGAATCTTGTCATTGGCTTGCAGTTTTTTTTCAAATTCTTTTATACGCTTATTGTTTTTAATCAATTTCTATATTTAATATCTTTTCTAACAATTAAACAACGAAACAATGGCTAACGATTTTAAACAAAAAGACGACAATACAATATCAAAATAATTGAAAAAATTTAATAATAAAATAAAAAAAAATCAACACGAGCTCTCGTAACTGGAGATACGCGTTAGGTATCGGGTAAACACTTTGTTTAATTTTAATGCCAATCACGTTCGTATTTAAAATTCTTTTTCATTCCAATTCTAGAGAGCAGAAGATATACTAGTCGTCGATTGACCACTGGACTATGGTATGAAAAAATTTAATAAAAAAAAACAAAACAAATACAGTGATGAAATGTGAATTTGTTGTGTGCTTCCATGGAAATATCCATCCGTTCCTTGAGATCATTGGGCAGCACAAATCTCCCCATACCGCCATACATCCATTGCCTGATTCTCAAGCCATGCCATTCATTCGGTCCCCTTAGTCGCATAGTTGTTGACTAAGAAATGCTCGTTAATAATTAATTTGTAGCTGATTTTATTGGCTTGTTTGATTGTTGGTGGTGGTGGTGTTGTATATCGCTTGGTTGGTATGTGTTAAGACGATTTAGTTTTATGACTTTGACTGGGGTGAGTGTGTCGTTGTGTCAATCATTAACAAATATGGTGTTGAAATAAAAATAAACATTTATTTTAACTAAATAATCAATGGTAATGATCGTACACATCACATCACATCACATCATCATCGGCAAGTAGCAACAATTGCCACTATTGTCGATGCAAATCCATTGAATATCTTAGTTATAAACAATGAAGCGTCAGCCATTATATAGAAATAAATAATACAAAAAGTAAATTTTATTATTTCTTTATGGAAATCAATTTTAGGGTTTTAAGTTTATTGTAAACAAATTATGATGGGGAAGTAATACTGATTTCTAAGAATTTTATATAAATCAAAAGGCAAAGCGGCGAAAATTCCAAAAAAAAAAAAAAGGAAAATAAAACAACAGTTAAACTAATAAGGAAAATCAAAAGTCAAGCGGTGCCGACTGTATAATATTCTTCACCTATCCTATAAGTACAAAGTGGCAGCTATCTCTTATTCTGAACCAATTTTGTTAGACCTCGCCGCATGTTTTCAGATGGGTTATTAAACAATACGTATCACATTTCGAGCCAATATGTTCAAACTGTAATAACCATGGTTGACAAATGACAAGATCATGGTAAAACAAATAAAAATGCATTAAGTTCGGCCGGGCCGAACTTTGGATACCCACCACCTCGGGTACATATGTAAATCCCATTTCGTCACAATCCCGTGAAAATTGAATAACTTAAGCACCCAAATACGGCACGGACATTGAGTGGTCTAATATATATGTCACTATTCAATTTTGTAGAACAAAATATTGGTTTCTTTGGCAGATTTATTCAATTATAAACCGATCTGAACCATATTAAGGTGGGATATCGTGAGGCTCAGAAAAACTCACTGTTTCAAATATCAGCGAAATCGGCCCAAAAATAAAGCTTTTATTGGTTTCAGATCCCTTATAGGCAGATGGGTCTATATGGCAGCTATATCTAAATATGGCCCGATCTGAACTATATTTGGGTCGGATGTTGGGAGGTTTAAATATGCGCACTATACCAAATTTCAGCGAAATCGGATAAAAAATAAAGCTTTTATGGCCTTCGGACCCTTTATCGGGAGACTGCTACTACAACCCCAACTAACCCAGTAAGATATTCAAGATTCTGTTTGACTAAGCTTTACTCCTATACATCCATTTCAGAATTACTTTCAAATTTAGACTATTTCAAATCTTTTACTGATTTTTTTCGGTTATATATGACAGCTATATCTAAATATAGTCCGATGTGAACCATATTTAGGTCAGAGGCTCAAAATAACCCACTATTGCAAATTTCAGCGAAATCGTGTAATAAATAAAGCTTTTATGGCCTTCGGACCCTTTATCGGGAGATCGGTCTATATGGCAGCTATATCTAAATATAGTCCGATCTGAACCATATTTAAGTCAGATATTGGGTGGCTTAGTATAACCCACTGTTTTAAATTTCAGCGAAATCGAGTAATAAATAAAGCTTTTATGGCCTTCAGACCCTTTATCGGGAGATCGGTCTATATGATAGTAATATCTAAGTATAGTCCAATCTGAACCAGAATTGGTGCGAATTTCAGCTAATTTTCTTGGGAGCCACTTGCATCCCCTGTTTCTATTTTTCTTAGTTTTTTTTTTCAACAATAGATACTCGCTAAGCTTTAGCTTGGTGTCTCTGGGATATGCATATTCAAAAAAAATTCCTCTCCTATTTGCTTTGTTCATTGTTTATTCCTCCATATGCTATTTGAATAAAATTTTATAGGTACAATGTTTGCATATACATGCGAGTTAACTCGTATGCGGACAGTTATAAGTATTTCTAATTAATAACCAATAAATAGATCGAGACATTGTATTGTCAGCTATTTTTCTTTGTGGTTTTTGTTGTTGTATTTTCTATAAGTTTCATTTCGCTTCGTTTTTTTTTATTTTTAATGAATGTGATTTAATTACGATGATTGGCTGTCAATTGATTTGGCATGATGCAGACTAATAAATTCATGTTCCAAGTTGAGTGGATTTTTTGTTATCTCCTCCTAACTGAACACAAGGAGACATTGGTATATACTCGCATGTACATGGTTTTTTTTTCTGAAACTTGAGAAAAACAACAACAAAACTTTAGGAAAATAAACGTTTCAAGAAATTTGCAAAACAAATACAAAACCTAACGGCTGCAATAAAAGGCCAATGCGTTGATGTGTATTAGGGTGGATAGGTGGGAGCTTAATAAGTTCTGCTATATCACAACTTAAATATGATATCCAAATGCGTTGGGTTGTCAATAAAAAGTATTGAATTAAAGATTGTTGAAAGAAACTGATTTGAACGAACCTGACTGGGGTCAATTCTCATTCGATTTGGCAGAAATTTGGCATATTGAGTTCCTTTATTTCTTCCAACATCCAGGTAGAGTTTACCGTTTGGGTGTATAACCCGATGTAAATGCAAATTTGCTCATGAACATTCCATTAAGAAACAGCGGCGAACTTCTTACATATCAATGGGTGCTGTCCGATTCAAGTTTAAGCTCAATGATAAGGGCCCTTCTTTTTATAGCCGAGTCCGAACGGCGTGCCGCAGTGCGACACCTTTTTGTGGAGAAAGTTTTACATGGCATAGTACCTCACAAATAATGCCAGCATTAGGAGGGGAAATCCACTGCTAAAATTTTTTTCTTATGGTCTCGCCAGGATTTGAACTCACGCTTTCAGCGTCATAAGCGGACATGCTAACCTCTGCGCTACGGTGTCCACCTGATGTAGATCTCATATTAATCGATTTCCCCAACTGACTTGTTGAAGAACTTAAAATTTCTTCCAAATAAACTGAAAATTAACATTGGGATTTTTGCTATGACTTCTAATGTCTATGCCTAATATTGCCCAAATTGGTTCAAAAACTGGTATGGGCTTAATACTTCCCCAAATATGTTCTCAACATGACTTTTGTGAATACCTCTTGATCGTCTCGATGTTCTGAGTCGATTTGGCCATGTCCGTCCTAATGTCCGTCTGTAGAAATCACAATAGCGGTCGAATGCATAATGCTAGCCGCTTGAAATTTTGCACAGATACTTAAAATTAATGTAGGTCATCGTTGGGGATTGCAAATGGGCCATATTGGTTCAGATTTAGATATAGCTCCCATATAAACCCATCTCCCGATTTGACTTCTTTAGCACTTAAAAGCCGCAATTTTTGTCCGATTGGGCTGCAAATTTTCATGTAGTGTTCTGCTATGACTTCTAACAACTGTGCCAAGAAGATTCCAAATCCGTTTATAACCAGATATAGCTCCCATATAAACCGATCTACCGATTTGATTTCCTGAGGCCTTACAAGTCGCAATTTTTGCCCGATTTGACTGAAATTCTGCATGTGATTCTCTGCTATGAGCAACTGTGCCAAGTACTGTCCAAATCGGTCTATAACCTGGTATAGCTCGCATATAAACCGATCTCCCGATTTGACTTCTTGAGCCCTAAGGTTAGGTTAGGTAAGAGTGGCAGTCCTTTACAGACTCATTTAGACAATTTTAAGTCCATTGTGATACCACGGTAGCGACAGACCAAGGATTCTGGCGGGAATCGAACCCACGACCCCTGCACTGGTAATCCAAGCACGCTGCCAACTTGGCTACCGGGGCGCCCTTGAGCCCTTACAAGCTGCAATTTTTTCCAACAACTGTGCCAACTACAGTCCGATTCGGTCTATAACCTGGTACAGCTCCCATATAAACCGATCTCCCGATTTGACTTCTTGAGCCCTAAGGTTAGGTTAGGTAAGAGTGGCAGTCCTTTACAGACTCATTTAGACAATTTTAAGTCCATTGTGATACCACGGTAGCGACAGACCAAGGATTCCGGCGGGAATCGAACCCACGACCCCTGCATTGGTAATCCAAGCACGCTGCCAAGTTGGCTAGCGGGGCGCCCTTGAGCCCTTACAAGCTGCAATTTTTTCCAACAACTGTGTCAACTACGGTCCGATTCGGTCTATAACCTGGTACAGCTCCCATATAAACCGATCTCCCGATTTGACTTCTTGAGTCCTTATAAGCCGCAATTTTTGTACGATTTGACTAAAATTTTGCATGTTCTGTTCTGTCTATAACCTGATATAGCTCCCATGGCATGGCATTAAGTTCGAAGATGGTTTATATCGGACTATATCTTGATGTAGAACCCATATAGATCGATTAAAGGTTTTAGGACCATTAAAATCACATTTATCCGATTTCGCTGAAATTTGGCACAATGTTTTGCGTTAGGCTCCTCGAAATTCGTATTGAGTATAAGACTGATCTCCCGATTAGGTTCTCGGGCCCATAAAAGGCGCATTTATTGTCCGTTTTGGCTGAAATTTTGCACAGTAGGCTATATTCAACATTCGTGTTCAATATGGCCCCCATGGGCCTTTATTTCGACATAGCGGCTATGTAGGCAGTAGGCTGCGTTAGACCCTTCAACTGCCGTGTTGAATATGGCCCCCATCGGCCTATATTTCGACATAGCTGCTTTGTAGGCCGATCTCTCTATCTAAGGTCTTGAGCCCATAAAAGGTTCAATTATTACCTGATTTCACTGCATTTCATTTGCATAGTAGGCTGTGTTAGACCCTTCAACATCCGTGTTTAATATGGTCCCCATCGGTATATATTTCGATATAGCTGCCATATAGAGCCATCTCCCGTTTTAAGGTCTTTGACCCTTATCCTTATTATCCGATTTTACTGTAATTTGGCATAGTGGCCTAGGTTAGACTTTTTGACATCCGTGTCCTATATGGTTCAGATCGGTCTATATTTGGATATAGCTGTCATGTTGACCAATATGCTGTTTTAACAACTTGAACAATGAATTGTATTTATTAGACCACTCGACGTCCTTGCCGAGTTTGATGCAAATCGGACCATATTAAAATACAGCTGAAATGGGTGCATAAGTGATGCATTTCTCTTTGGATTAAAACGAAAGATGGCTAACATATATACCCGTGGTGGTGGGTATCCAATGCCTTTTTACTTATTTGTCTTCCAAAGGGGAGAGTCAAGCTATATGACCAAGATAATAAATATCGCTAGAATGGAAGATTGTACTGATAACAGAAGAAATTGCCGGACACACGGGCTGAACGGTCATAGATAACTAGAGTCCGCATTTTTATGCAAAATCGAAATTTTTGTTTGTTTCTCTTTAGAGAGGAGCTGAATGATCGAAGATTGTTATTATGGTTGTTATTGCCCTTATGGCAATTTTACTGTCGGTAAAGATGTTCACACTCGACGTCCTCGCATTACGTGATCGCCCGTATCTCTGCCTGCAGGACCGTATTATGGTCAGGCAGTCTAAAACAGATCTCAGTCCCTGGGTTCTCAATGTAAACCCCCAAGCCCATCCTGTCCTCTAGCTTTGATCCATCCTTGTAACATAATCTTCCAGATGGCAATACTAGGGATCCGTCAATCCAAGACTGTGCCGACTTTTTCCGTTTAGTGTTATTATTTTAATTAAGTTTTTTGGTGAACCACCCCAAGGTCCATCAATATATATACAAATATATTATAGAGATATGAGAGAATAAAAGATACAGAGATATACATTCCCCTACCCCAAAACACACATTCACATTTCATATGCCGACGATACTCGTACGTTTTCATTGCTCAGGGGAGACTTGATCACTTTTATATGATGTTGCTTGGTTGTTGTTGTTTTGGAATAATTTCAACTTGGAGAAATACCAATAACAACAACAACAACAACATTCAAGAAAAATTGCTGAATGCCAACAGTAGCGAGTATGGTTAACGCCTTTTGGTTTCAGGGGGTTATATGGTTGGTGTTAGCGTTGTTGCTGTTGTTATTGGATTTGAAGCATTCAGATATGAAAGATTCAAATGGAACATTAAGCAGCCACAACAGCAACAATAACCAGCAGTGAGCTTGGACAGCAGCAGCACCAGCAACAGCAGGAGTATTTACTGAAATAAAGCGATAAATGGTATCGACTCATATAGACAACAATTAAAATGCGTATAACCCGCATTTATAAACAAATGTTGGCACTTAGAGACTCTCTATACACTCAACGACAAACACACACACACACAAACTCAATGATACATTAAAACAACTTAATGGCAATAAAAAAAAAATTAAATTATTTTTTGACAATTTTTTTTTGGGTCATTATTTGGAGAGAGAGAGAGATGGAACATATAAAGACCCTCCCTTCGTGTCTAGCAAATAAAATCTATTATTAATTATTTTGTTAAACATTTTGTTAGGAAAACACTGGCATGCAACTAAAAACTTAAGGGGTGGGTGATGCAAGAAAAATTTAACCTTGCCTTAGATTTAATGTTGAACGAATATTTTTGCTTGAGTGTTTGTCCCGATTAATACCCCCCAAAAAAATATAAGGGTTTAAATTTTCTTTAGATTAGTACAACAAAATGCCGGTTGAAATGGAAATACAACTCGGCAACCATCGCCCAAAAAACGCGCAATTACTTTAAACTAGAAAATTAGTTTAAATTAAAAGCACGTAATAAAACGATTATCACCAATTTATGTTGCTGGTTGGTTGGTTGCTTAGTTCGTTGGTTGCTTGGTTGGATGGGTTGTTCCATGGCAATTAAACAAAAAAAGGGGAAACACAATTAGATAACAATTATAATTTTCTATTACTACTTGCTGTCGATCTATAAGGAATGCTTGATCACAGGCGCTTCATTTTGGTAGGGAGGGGGATGACTTAATGGATTTTGGTTTCCCAATCCTAAGGGTTTTCATTGAGCTGCAGAGAGTTTTTAATCTATTCGTTGACCTTTAATGGATGAGCAAAAATTTTGTTTCAAAGAAATTTTTATGACTTACCTATTCCTATGGGTGACCACCATTATTGACCTATTACGGATGTTGACTGAGGAGGGATTTGAACCCGTCTGCTACGTAGACGATGTTGTAATACTTCTAAGGGGTAAGGATCCGAACGAGCTATGCAGAAGGGCCGAAAGGGTCTTGCATATGCCATATGACTGGGCTAAACCCAGAGATCCCAATGTCAACGCAGAGGAAGACGAAGGTGCGCCGAGGAAGACGAAGGTGCGCCAATTTAACGCACCACAATTCCTCAATAAGACGGTTTAGATATCTGACAAATACTTATGTGTGATCTTGAACAGGAAACTGAATTGGAAGTGCCACATTCAGGAGCGTACTGAGAAGGCTCACAGATGTTGGACACTATGTAGACGGACCGTAGGCTCGAAATGGGGCCTGAATCCCAGGATAGTCCACTGGCTTAACATGAGCGTGATTAGACCAATACTTACTTACGCCTTAGTAGTTTGGTGGACTGCTATGGAGAAAAAGTGCAATATAAGGACCATATAACAGGTTCAGAGAACAATAGAATAGTCTCAAGTGCCCACTAGGGCACTTGAGACTATTCTATTGGGTTGCCCAAAAAGTAATTGCGGATTTTTTAAAAGAAAGTAAATGCATTTTTAATAAAACTTAGAATGAACTTTAATCAAATATACTTTTTTTACACTTTTTTTCTTAAGCAAGCTTAAGATAACTGACAGAAGAAAGGATGCAATTACAGAGTCACAAGCTGTGAAAAAATTTGTCAACGACGACTATATGAAAAATCCGCAATTACTTTTTGGGCAACCCAATAGATATCCGATCCATTGACATACTGATTAAGTGTGAGGCATCCACTGCGGCTATGAGATTTAAGGCGATGGGAACATGGATTGAGGATGGGAGAGCAGCTCATACTATCGCGGTATAATCGAGGCGACGATAGGAAACCTTGAAGGAAGGGAAGAGGTTTCCGAGCGGATACCTGAGATGATCCTTGAAATCGAGTGCGAGGCACTGCTGCCATCGGCACAGTCTTGGTTTGACGGAACCCTAGTATTGCCATCAGGAAGATCATGTTACACGGATGGATCAAAGCTAGAGGACAGTGCGGGGCTGGGGGTTTCCATTGAGAAGCCAGGGACTGAGATCTGTTTTGGACTGCCTAACCATAATACGGTCCTGCAGACGGAGATCCGGGCGATCGGACGGAATGCGTGAAGTGGTGTAGTGCTAACGTGAGGACATCAAGTGTGAACATCTTTACGAACAGTAAAATTGGCATAGGGGCAATAACAACCAGGACGGTAAGGTCACGAGCAGTCTTGCAGTGTAAGAAGGAGATTAACGCCATCTCTGAGGATGGCAAAATCCGCATCGTTTGGTTGCCAGGCCATAACGGAGTAAGGGGAAATGAAAGGGCAGACGATTTGGCGGTGAAGGCCAGAGGACTGCCGTCAATAAACTTGGTTTATACGAAGCATTTCGGGTCGACGCAGTCCGTGTTAAGGGAGTGGGTGACGAATGCCCATACAACATTGTGGAACAGTGAAACGGTTGGTAGGACGGTGATTATCATATGGGGGGATCCAGATCGTGAGAAGACGAGTGTATTACTGAATGGAAGCGAGAAGGAGGTCAGTATAGCTATTGGTATTATATAACGGGACACATAGGACTACGAGCTCACTTATGTAAAATCGGTGCGGCAAGTGATAGCATGTGTAGGGCATGCGGGGAAGATGAGGAGACGTTGGAGCATTTCCTTTGTCATTGCCCGGTTTTCGCGTCCAAAAGATACCGGTACTTAAGTGGAGACACAATATCGGACATGAACCAACTTAGAGGAGTGGTATTGAAAACAATTAAGGATTTTGTAAGTGGCACGGAATTCCTTTCTTCAAATTTTCTTTTTAGAGGTTACTTTACAGTTTTTAGAGCGCACAACAAGCCAATTACTGGCTTAGGTGGATGCGCATAGTGGCATGGGGCGGAAAAATATCCGCACACTCTTTTCAACCTAACCTAACCAACATTCATAGTGCTGCTCTTCATCTCACTGTCGGTTTACAACCGAGACCGAGTATTTTTAGAAATAGTTAAAGCATACAAGAACAAGTTGAAACATGCAAGAACAAGTTAGAGCTTGCAAGAACAAGTAAAAGCATGCTAAGTTCGGTCGTGCCGAATCTTATGTGCCTTAAACCATGGCTCGCATTTGTCAATTTCGGTCGTGCTGGATCTTATGTGCCTTCCACCATGGCTCACATTTGTCAAGTTCTTTGCCCGATATCGCGTTGCAGGCAAACAAAGAATAAAGAGTAATACCAAGTTATGAACCGATTGGACCTATGCTTGGTTTGGGTGTTGGAGACCAAAAAAGGAGATTGTGCAAAATTTCAGTTAAATCAGATAATAATTGCGCCCTCTATAGGCCCAAGAAGTATAATCGGGAGATCGGTTTATATAGGAGCTTCGTCAGGTTATAAACCAAGTTAGACCATACTTGGCACAGTTGTTGTTAGTCATAACAAAACACCTCATTCAAACCGATTTGGACCATACAAAGCATTTCGTACAACATTTCAGCCAAATCGGATGATAACTGCTCCCTCCAACGGATGAAAAAGTCAAGAGCCCAGATCGATTTGTATGGGAGCTATACAAGGTAATGAACCAATTTAGATCATACCTGGCACGGTGGTTGGAAGGTAAAACAAAGCACAAAGCAAAGCAAAATTTCAGCCAAATCGGATAATAATTCGTTTTCTAGCGGCTCAAAAAGTCAAGATCCGAAATCGGTTTATAAGGCAGATATTTCAGGTTATGGACCGATTCGGACCATACTTGGCACAATTGTTGGAAGTCATAATAAAACACCTCATCCAAACCGATTGAGACCATACATGACACAGTTGTTGGAAGTCATAACAAAGCATTTCGTACGACATTTCAGCCAAATCGGGTGATAACTGCGTCCTCTAGCGTCTGAAGAAGTCAAAATCCGAGATCGGTTTGTATGGGATCTATACAAGGCAATGAACCAATTTAGATCGTACTTGGCACGGTTGTTGGATATTGAAACAAACCACTTCATGCAAAATTTTAGCCAAATCTGATAATAATTCGTTTTCTAGCGGCTCAAGAAGTCAAGATCCGAAATCGGTTTATAAGGCAGATATATAAGGTTATGGACCGATTTGGACCATACTTGGCACAATTGTTGGAAGTCACAATAAAACAACTCATGTAAAATTTCAGCCAAATCGGAGAAGAATTTCGCTCTCTAGTGGCTCAAGAAGTGGAGATCCAAGATCGGCTATATCAGAACATGGACCGATATGGCCCATTTACTATCCCAACTAAACTACACTAATAGGAGGTATTTGTGCAAAATTTAAAGTGCCTAGTTTTACTCCTTCGAAAGTAACATTGCTTTCGACGGAAATGGCTAGCTCGTCTTAAAATCTCATGACGATCAAGAATATATTATGGGATCTTAGACGAATGTTTCGAGGTGTTACAAGCTGAATAACGAAATTAGTGTATCCCCATCCTATGGTGAAGGGTATGGTGCACATTGTTGCGAAATCGAAATAAAAATTGCAAATATTGCCCATGATCATTCCACTAAGGAATAGGGGCAAACTTCTCACCTATCAATGAGTGGAGTCCGATTCAAGGTTTAGCTCAATGATAAGGGGCCTCCTTTTTATAGGCGAGTTCGAACGGCGTGCCGCAGTGCGACACCTCTTTGGAGAGAAGTTTTACATGGCATATTACCTCACAAATGCAAATGCCAGTATTAGGAGGGGAAAGCCACCGCTGAAAATTTTTTCTGATGGTCTCGCCAGGATTCGAACCCAGGTTTTCAGCGTCATATTCGGACATGCTAACCTCTGCGCTACGGTGGCCTCCGCTAAATCGAAATATCTTAGAAATAATTCTGGAACGGACAGAGATATGAAAATTCACGAGTCAATGTTGAGGTGTTCTCCAATAAGTATGCAAGATTTGGACCCACTGGCTTCCAGATGTAAAATCAGGAGATTGTTTACTGATATAGACGATTAAAAATACATGTTTCCTTTAATAGTTGGAATATGGATAATCTTCAAACTCTTTTTTGATCCTTGGCTTAAATATTTAAAGCTAAGAGAAAAATTTTTTCAATGTATTATTCTCCTATCTTATGTTGGCGATTATGATAATGTTCTTGAAGAAACTTCCATCACTTTTAAAACCCAAAGTGATTGCTAGAATATGTATTGGCATTGCATTGTTATATAATGTCTTATACGTTGTATTTTCCTCATTTCATTCAAAGATATTTTCGCATATTATCGAAACCTATTATTTGTGGTAACAACTATAAATTATCTAGTTTGGAAATTAATTTATTCGCTGATAAAAATCCATGTTGCCAACAACAAATATACACTAAACACCATAAGGCGTTGCACTCAAATTAATGCCTTTTTGCAACAAGCCATCTATCCATACATCCTGAACAGCTGTAAGATGTTGAATTTTGGCTAGGCCAAAATAGTTTGAGAAAACAAAAATAAAAACAAAAAACCTTAAATAATTTATGTATTTGTGTTTGAAAAGACTTCCATGCCCACATTCCATTATTTAAACTCTGCAAGCATGAAACTGACTGACTCACAATAAGCTTATATTTATTTATGACAAATGTAACAAGAATCTTTTTCTATTGTAAGGCAAACAGAAACCATATACCTTTCACCCTTTTAAAATGCTCTTCTAAATGGAATTCAATTAAAACACAAAATGCATTCAGTCTTTTTCTTTCAACTGGTTACAAATGATTAGCAAGCAAAGCTGACAGGCAGTCCTTGTATGGCAGTGTGTGTGTGTGTGTGTCTGTGTGATTAATAAAACATAAAATCAGGATCAAGGCAAGAAGGTCAGGGCAGCTGTTAAAATTTCTGTTAGCTCTTTGGCTTGTGATTTTAAATGCTACTACTATGGCAATTGTGGTGGGAAAATGGAATGCATGATGCGTACGTAGTAGATTGCCACTCCACTCCATCATATAAGAAATTCAATTATTTTATTAAAACACAGCAACAACAACAATAATAAGAGTTTTGGTAAATGCAAACGGCAACATTAAAAAGAATCTTCCTTCGTGCTGTATGCTACACTCCATTGTTCTTGTGAAAATGTAATTATTCCACCATAAAAACTATTCTTTTTTAAACGAACCCTTAGTTAAACAAGGGAAAAACAACCCTTGCCCTTATTTTTTTTTGCAATAGTTTTAGGTTTTACTTTGTTTTAGATGAATTCAATATCAACTATATACAACAACCCCTTGAGTTGTTGTTTTATAACAAATCACCAAGTGAATGAAAACAACAACCACCAAGAAGGAATATGTTAAAACTCTCCATACATCTGTGGTGTTTTATTGCAGGATATAATTCGTTATTGCGTTATGCATTCCGAAATCTTTTCATTGTGAAGCGAATGAAAATGACAATCATATATTGGAAACCCTTTGAAACTGCGATTTCCACAAAAACTAGATGTAGTTAGGAAATCGGTATACATAAGTTTACCTTACCAGATTACCTTAGGAGAGGATTAAAGAAAATCGATCTATTGGATGTATAAATCTTTTAAAATGTTTTACATATCTACTTTATATGCATGATTCAATAAGACTAAACTTTCAATAACAATTCAATTCAATATCAACTATATATTACAACAACTCCCTGAGTTGTTGATCTATTAGATGTATGAGTCTTTTAAAATGTTCTACATACCGATTTTAGATGCATGATTCAATGAGATCAAACTTTCAATAACAATTGAAATCAATATCAACTATACATTATAACAACCCCTTGAGTTGTTGTTTTATAGCAAAACACCTAATGAATAAAAACAACAACCACCTAGAGGGAATATGTTAAAACTCTTCAAAAATCTGTGGTGTTTTATTTCAGGGAGTACTTCGTTATTGTATTATGCATTTCTAAAATTTTTTCCTGAATTAAATGAAAATGGCTAGAATCTGTTCAAAAACCTGTGACACTTCGATTTCCCCAAAAAAACTAGATGTAGTTTGAAATATCAGTATACGATTACGGATACGGAGAGGGTTTATGAAAATCGATCCATTAGATGTATGAGTCTTTTAAATCGTTTTAGATATCAATTTTATATGCACAATCCCAACTTTCAATAACAATACAAAGGTTTTACAATTTAAAAATTAACAGCTTTATTAACAAAACTATATGGAACCTTCAAAGAGGTTTATTTGACAGTTCTATAAAGGAAATATGTCAAATTAATCAATTTCAAATCTAAATTAAGTTTTGTGAATAAAGCCGTAAAAATTTAAACACATGATTATTAAATATTTTATATACATTATAATTTTTCTCCCCTAACTAATTTTTCTTTTTTGTTATTTTCTTTTAGGTAAGCATCCTCTCTATTGGCCAATAAGACATGTCAACCTTAGAATTTGAAACCGATGTATGTATGTCAATTTATCAATATTTTTATATCTATACGGACGTAAAATTCGCCTGTCAGGTTCTTATATACACCACATCATGTACACCAAGTTCTCCGTATCACGCCTTACTACAAACTGAAGGCTCAAGTGGCCAGTATAGGAGATAGAATACAGAATACACAGTGGCCTGTGGCGAAAAGGTCAATATGTTAATCCTTGGTCAAGCAGCGCTACACATTGTCTGAGCCGGTATTTGATAAAATTTACAGTACTGCTATATCTGAGAACCGATTGAAGCTACAATATAAGATAACAGAAAGTTTCGTAAATTTTTATACAAAGGGTTCCAGACTGGATGACCATGTAGGCTTTACAATATACTCTGAGAACTGTAACTGCATTTGAAAGGGTTACCTGATTTCTGTAGTGTGTATCAACTAAACAAATAGTGGAATGGCTAAGTTTTTGTGCCAAAACATGAATTTTAACAACAGAGTTTAAGTCACCCGGACCTGGTTATGATGCGAAATTTCCGGCGATACTACAGCAAGGGGCGGACTATTTGCCGTCCCATCTAGCAGCTATTTTCGCGGCGAGCAGACGACTACCATGTATTCCGAAGGCCTGGCAGGAGGGAAGAATGAAATTTATACTCAAGCCTGGCAAAGCAAGTTATGCGGAACCAAAGGGCCACAGACCTCTAAGCTTTACGTCCTTTCTACTCAAAACCATGGAAAGTGTTGTGGTTCTCATTTCTTCGGTTCCTGTGGTATCACAATGGACGAAAACGTCTAAGTGAGTCTAATGGCAAACTGTCATTTAAACCTAAACTATTGTGGATACGATGATAAAGAGTAGAACATCTAGCCAATTGCTCAAAAACAAACAGCATGCCTATGTCGAGGGAAGGTCGGTGGAGACTGTCCTGCAAGTCGTTGTGCATACCAATACCGGCTGGACCGGGTCCTTAGAGACTGGATAAACCATATTTAACAGGTAGGGATCAGAATCAGCTATGCAGAAAGACCAAAGCGTCGTGGGCTACACCTAGGGGACTCAAAGTTAAACTAGAGAAGACTAAACCAAATAAAAACGTGTTAAGTTCGGCCGGGCTGAACTTTGTACACCCACCACCATATAATAATTATCTTATTTTATTATAACTCTACTACAATATCCATAGTTACAGTCATAATCATATTTTATTCAGGTCCCGAGAATTCACATACTAGAAACAGTTTCAGCGAAATCTGGCAAGAAATCTGTTTTTTATGGGATTCAGACCCAATACAAAGAAGTTCGGTCTATATGACAGCTATATCAGCATAGTCTAATCTGACTTATATTCGGGTCGGATATCGGGAGGCTTCAAATAACTATTTCAAATTTCAAAAGAATCGGGCAATAAATTCAGCATTTATGGGCTTCAGACCCTTAATCGGCATATCGGTCCCTATGACAGCTATATCTAAATATCGCCCGATCTTTTCAATATCTGGATCAGAAGGCGGGAGGCTAAAAACAACTCACTGATTCCCATTTAAGTGAATTCGGGTAATAACTAAACCATTTATGGGTGTCAGATCATTATCCGGCAGATCGGTCTATATGGTAGCTATATCCAAAGAAAGTCCGATCTGAACTATAATAAACTCAGATGTCGCGAGGCTTAAAATAATTCACTGTTCCAAATTTCAGGGAAATCGGGTAATAAATAAAACTTTTATGGGTTACAGACCCTTTATCGGCAGATCGGTCTATATGGCAGCTATATCTAAATATAGACCGATATGAACCATATTAAGGTCGGGTGGCGGGAGGCTTAAAATAACTCACAATTTTAAATTACAGTGAAATTGGATAATTATGAAAGCTTTTATTTGATTTAGACACATATCGATACACGATGTAGGCGGCCAATTGACCAGTCCCGAACGTGAAATAAAATGTTCATCGAGCTCGCCTCTCAATAAATCCATTGTTACGCGAGCTGTGTGGCATGTGGTACCGTCTTATTGAAACCACATGTCATGCAAGTCAAGCGCTTTTGCATTTTGGGCAAAAAAAGTTGGATATCATCTCACGGTAGCGCTCACTATTCACTGAAGAAGTACGGACCAATGATGCAACCTGTCCATAAACCGCACTAAGCTGTGACTTTTTCTGAATGCATTGGTAGCTCTTGCAATTCTTCTGGCTGAACTTCTCTCCAAAATGAGCAATTCTGCTTATTTACGTCCCATTGAGCCAAAAATGAGCTTCGTCGCTGATGAAGAAGAAGCGTGCGATGAACTTTCTTAACAGAGCACGCATTTTGATAATAAAATTCAGTTATTTGCAAGCATTGTTCGTTTGTAAGACGATTCATGGTTAAATTATAAACCAAACTGAAGATGTGAAACAAAACACGAAACGTACGTGAGCTGCTTAAAGCAGTGTTGCTAAAAAGACAACAGCTAAAAAATCACCCTTTAGAATGTCATAGGCACTCAGTATTCAAGCAAGAGCCAGTGCCAGTTGCGCTCCCCCCCTTTTTGAGGCTTTCTACTCGATACCGCTGATTTTCCGCGATTGCAGTTGCAGCTAATACTTTGGACAGGGGCGGAAACTCTCACCAGAGCTTAAATGGAAGCTCCGAATTACGATCCGTGTGGTGTTCGCAGTGCTGGGATGGACTGGTTGTTCCCGACGGTGGTGCGACCAGTTTCGGCTTATAGTTGCCACTTCTGGAGGCCGATAACAAGTTTTATATCACATGTACAAAATCTGATCGCTTTAAGATTTGGGTCAGGGGCTATGGGAACTATTGGGACTGAAGTATAAGAGGTTTTGTTGGGAATTCAACCTATTGACAGTAAAGAGAACACTTCTCGGATTATAGCTGCTTGACTTGCATTGTAGGTTACCAGCAAGCCACACACTTATTGTGGATAGTGGTGGTGGTGGTCTCTCAGATAGACTTTCAGATAGAATTGGCGTGTTGGATAAAGTACTGCACGCAGGGTTACCTATACTGACGGAGTGGCAGAAAAGGTGGGTCAAGTTTTCGGAAATTAGCATTTTTACAGATGGATCGAAGATGGAGATTGCAGGGAACTATTGGGTTGCCCAAAAAGTAATTGCGGATTTTTCATATAGTCGGCGTTGACAAATTTTTTCACAGTTTGTGACTCTGTAATTGCATTCTTTCTTCTGTCAGTTATCAGCTGCTACTTTTAGCTTGCTTTAGAAAAAAAGTGTAAAAAAAGTATATTTGATTAAAGTTCATTCTAAGTTTTATTAAAAATGCATTTACTTTCTTTTAAAAAATCCGCAATTACTTTTTGGGCAACCCAATATATATCAGCCTCTTCTTACATATGAGCGATGTGTGTAGCAATTTTTAGCACGATGTCCAAGAAATAACGTTTAGGTCTTCAATCCGCAGTCCAAGGTCATGCTTTCATACAGGCCATCGTAGCGCAGAGGTTTGCATGTCCACCTATGACGCTGAACGCCTGGGTTCGAATCCTGGCGCGACCATCAGAAAAAATTTTCAGCGGTGGTTCTCTTCACCTAATGCTGGCAACTGGATTCTAGATGCCAAACTCATCAACATACAGATTCAGTATGGGGTAGCCATTGCGGATTAAAGGCGATAGGAAATTGTAAAGCAGATAAGAGCAGGTTGTGCCATCGCGTGATAATGAAAGCGACGATAGGACTAAAGGCGATAGGTGAGTGAAAAGCAGCTAAGAGAAGGTTATGCCATCGCGTGATAATCTAGGCGGCGATTGAAAATCCTGATGGATGAGGTTTCAGATCGAATACCTCAAAAGACACATCAAGTGGAAGGCACTGCTATCCGCGGCACAGTGTTGGATTCACGCAACTGGTATTGCCATCTGGAAGTTCATGCAAGTCGAATGGATCAAAGCTAGAAGACTGAGTAGACTGACCTTAATAAAACCATGCATGCTGAGATCCTGGCGATCACAGAATGCTTGAGGTGGTGCGGTATTAAAGCAAGCACGTCGAGTGTGAACATCATTGCAAATGGGAAATTTTGCCCATGAACATTCATCTAAGGAACAAGGGCAAACTTCTCACGTATCAATGAATGCAGTCTTTTTCGAGTTTTTAAGCTCAATGATAAAGGTCCTCCTTTTTATAGCCTAGTCCGAACGGAGTGCCGAAGTGCGACACCTCTTTGGAGAGTTTTTACATAGCATAGTACCTCATAAATGTAGCCTGCATTAGGAGGGGAAAACCACCGCTAAAATTTTTTCTTATGGTCTCGCCAGGATTTGAACCCACGCTTTCAGCTTCATGGGCCGACATAGCCTGTGAACATCACTACTTACATTAAAATGGCGTTGGCATAACTATAACAACCAGGACGCTGACGTGTTGGATGATTAGACCCTAAAGGCCAGAGAACTGCCAACAGTCCAACGTGGTGAATCCACAGTAAGAATTGAGGAGTGTAGCAATGTGGAACAGTGAAACTGTGAATAGGACGACGAAAATCATATGAGGAAATACGGATCGTTAGAAGACGAGGCTTATACTGAAAAAAAAAATTAAGAAGGAGATTAGTAAAGCTTTCAGAATTATTACGGGGCAAATAAGAATTCAGGCCCACTTAGCAGAATATGCAGAATGTGAGTGAACGTGTTAAGATGTTGGAGCATTTCCTATGTCTTTGCCCGGCTTTCGACGCTAACTGACTTCAGCACTTAGGTGAGGACACAATACCAAACTTGAACAAACTTAGAAGTGTTGAATGGAGAACAATTTGGCATTATGTGTATAGCATGCAATTCTTGACGTAGATTTTTTTCCGAAATTACTTTTTGCTCATAAGCAGCCAATCACTTATTTGAATAACTTTTCCAAAGAACTTGTCATATGGGCTCCATGGCGAAGGATATACACTGCGCCTTCGCATTGACTTTCGATTTCAATCAATTATAGATCTTTTTAAGGGGCGAGCGTTTTAACATAATCAAAAATCCAGAAATCCACCTTTCAAAATTTAAAGTTCTATAAAAAATTAGCATCTGTTGAAGCATTTAATAGGTTACCGTCTATATATGAAAAGACACACAAATTTGCGCATGTGCTGCGTTTGTTCAATTATTTTGAACACGAACTTCTCGTAGTCGTAACCGTGTTAACCAGCATAAATGGAGTATGACGCATTTAAGGTCTACAGAGTATAGAAAAAAAAGAAACACCAAACAATACAATCCAGTTATGTTGTGTTTATTTTCTGGAGGAAAAACTGTTTGTTTTGAGATTGATTTGATTTTTTTCTCTTGCCTACTTTTGAGAAATTGAAATTCTTTGGGTGTGTTTGAGTGAATACGCCGCTTAAATGAACTTATAAATAACATATTATGTACTTCCTTTTTATACCAAGAGCCATGTGGCCCTCTGTCCGTCTGTCTTACTGTCTGTTGGAGTTTGGTTTCCCTATAGACAACAATTGTCGTTTAGGTGCTGTTCATTGATAAAGGCAATGAGCTTTTTGGGGGACCTAAAATCTTGATCAAAAGCTAAGACATCATAATAATCATACAAAACAAGGTGATGATGATCATCATCATCATTTGTATCAGCATTGGCTCCTCCATGGCATCTTGATATGAAATTTATTTGTTCACCTTAAAAGAAACACAGAGACATTTAACACAGTTTTTTTCTTTGATACAGTCAGCGAGGATTTGCCCTAGCACCAATTCATTTGTTAATTCAGGCCTTGCCCATAAAACCCAAAAGCCGTATTTAAGTTGATACTTGAACTGATTTAATTTTCTGAGTGTAAAGGGGTCTCTGGAGGTAGTATGAGTTGAAATAATTTTATTTCTTACTTTGTTTTTTTTTTTTTTATTTTATTCGAAAGAATTAACAACTAATTCATTAAATATGTTAGTCAGAGTCGTCTTCGCTTTTGCGTGTTTTGATTCTTGTGTTTTAGGTGAGGCGGTTGGATGGTTGGTTGGCTGAACGGTGGTGATGGTGTATTTAATATTTTCATCACATCGTTTTTCTTGCTGCCCTGCTGCTGCCTCTCATTTTGTTCAAATCTCTTACTAATAAAATACACACCTTTTTTTCAAAAAAAAAAAAAATATCAGAAAACAGTACAAAAAAACCATTTCGTCTGATTTTGTGATTTTTTTCTTTGTTGGTTTGGATTTTGATGTTGTCGATTTTTGTTTTAGAGGATTTAGTTTGTTGTCATCGTCGTGTACACGGTTTCTGGCTCATTGAGTGGGTTTGTGAATGATTTTTTTCTTTCTGGGTTGACTGTTGTTGGCTTGTCTTTTGATTTGGGTTCCAGATTAGTTTAAAAAACTATTTATCATTTCCTCAACCAAAAAAAAAAGAAGAAAAAATGGGAAGAAGTAAAGAAACACGCTTTAGTTTCTGTTGAAATTTCAAACACTTTGGAGATACATCAATTGGCACTAAACCCATGTTCTTTGGACTCATTTGAGATGGCATACATCGCACGCCGCATTGTTGCTGATTGTTTAGTCATTATGATATTGATTTTATATTAGTGTTTTGCTCTAGCCTTAATATCGCCAACATACTCTAATGACCAAACGCGGTGACCAAATTGATTTCTGCTGAAAAGCTAATGCATTTTCAAGGTTTCTTGTCTTGACGCATGTTTGCAAGGAGTGTGCAGGAAATAAAATTATAATTTATTTTCATGATGATTTAAGGCGATTTGAGTATGAATGATTAATCCTATAGAAATCCGCTAAAATGTTTCATGCAATTTTTAGGAGAACAAAACACATTTGCATATTTAATGCAAACCTTCGACCATGAGATGAGAGGTATTCAAGCATTGTCATTATTTAAGCAATAGCTTGAAATTTTAATCTCAAACACCCAGTTTTGGGCAAATGAAATCACCATAATATTATAAGTAGTTGTCCTTCTGTTCAAACAGGTAAACTTATTTCTAATTTTTCATGGTCTAAAGAAGTTTCGATTTAATAACGTTGTTGCGTAAAAGAAGGCTGCGTATGTGCAACTCTTCCAGATCGTAATCATTCAGTCTGGGATCGAAAACAATGCTTGTTTCTAAATGTAGTCTTCAGTCTTAATTACTTTGCTAGATTGCGCTAAACATCCAGATCCAAGAACTATGGCACTTGTGTGTGGTACATACAGAGGGATCTAGTTGGCTAGGAAGAATAGAATAGAATTGGCTAGGAAGATGAACAGGAGACATGTGGTCCCAAATTATTAGATAATTACCTTTAAAGTTTTCATCAATCCTACACCAAAAGAATTTGAGGAGGCTGTATCTGACGGAACGTAGTTATCCATACTACTCCTGATTACCGAGGAGGTTAACTGGTAAGATCTTTGTTGTTGTAGCAGCAGTGTGTGGTACACTAAGGCGGCAGCCCTTGCCGATGAAGGAATTCATCATTTGGTAAATGTTTAGCAGCTTTCTGTGGGAAGTTCTAGCCACTTTGTATTACTGTTGCGCCATGTCCCGCTACTATGCGCTTCCGCTTCTTAGTGCAATTTAAAAGGCTTGAATCGCTTGAAGTATAATTCAAAAAAGTTTAGTGCTGAGTTTAGCTCATATTCGGTGCACTAATGTAAGCAGATGTGTTCTCCTCACATACAAAGTTGCACCGTTGAGCATTGTTTTTGTTTTAAATGACAGAAAATATAATGATTTTAGGCGAACGAGTGATCACCATAATTTGATTTTGATTTGAGTCCGTCTGCTATGCAGACGTTGTTATTATACTTATAAGGGGTAAGAATCCGAAATCCGACTATCCAAATCTAAAGCATTGCCCATTTGAAATCTACATCAGTAAGAAGTATCTGTGCAAAATTTCAAGCGGTTATCTTTATTTGTTCGACCCCTATCATGATTTCCATAAACGGACAGACGTATATGGCTTAATCCACTTGGCATGCCAAGACGACAGATCAATATTTCGACTAGATTAGTATGTGCCCATCGCCATACGTGGTTTGGATGTTGAAGACCGTAGTAGAAATCATTGTGCAGAATTTAAGTCAAATCGGAAAAGAATTGGAACATATAGGGGCTCGAGAATTAAAATCTAGAGATCGGTGCTATACCAGGTTATGGGATGATTAAGACCATATATGGCACTAATGTTGAAGGGAGAAGTCGCATGGGCGAAGTCGTTGTACAAAATTTCGGCGAAATCGGATAAGAATTGTGCCTTCTAGAGGCTCAAGAAGTGTAATCGGGAGATCGGTTTATATGGTAGCTATATCAGGTAAAGAACCGGCCTGGGGCCCGATTTCGTTCAATGTGTTACTCAAATTTCGTTGAATATAACTGTGTCCAAGGTGAATTGGAACAGCTTTAACCATTAATTCCCCTATTGATTTCTAGATTTAGTACCCTGATTCTGAGCTCAGCAGGATCAGAATGACTAATGAGCCGGGAAATTGCTATATGGTATTGTAGCACGGTGAACGACAATACTAAATTCCATCTACTCACAACTTTACGGAGGACAACACTATCCGATGCACTATATTTAATGCTGCATGCAATGATTCTGGACATAGTAGATAAGAAAATGCCTCTGAAAAGATTTCTGAATTTATCTGTGTACATTTTAGTAGGTAGGCTATTCGACATTTTTCTGCAACGTGGTCCAAATCGGGCCAGTTTTGGATATAGCTGCCATGTAGACCGATCTCTCGATTTAAGCTTTTGAGCCCATAAATGGCGTATTTATTGTCTGATGTCGCCGAAATTTGGGACAGTGAGTTATGTTAAGCCCCTCGATATTCTCCTTCAATTTGGCTCAGATCAGTGCAGATTTGGATAAAGTTGCCATATAGACCGATCTTCCGATTTAAGGCTTTGGGCCCATAAAGGTGCATTTATTGTCCGATGTCGCCGAAAATTGGGATAGTGAGTTGTGTTAGGACCTTCGACATTATTCTTTAATTTGGCCCAGATCGGTCCAGTTTTGGATATAGCTGCCATATAGACCGATCCGCCGATTTAGGGTCTTGGAACCATAAAAGCCACATTTATTGTCCGATATCGCCGAAATTTGGGACAGTGAGTTAAGTTAAGCCCTCGACATACTTCTGCAATATGGCACAGATCGGTCCAGATTTGGATATAGCTGCCATATAGACCGATCTCTCGATTTAAGGTTTTGGGCCCATAAGAGGCGCATTAATTGTCCGATGTCGCCGAAATTCGGGACAGTGAGTTAAGTTAAGTCCTGCGATATACTTCTGCAATATAGCACAGATCGGTCCAGATTTGCATATAGCTGCCATATATACCGATCTCTCGATTTAAGGTTTTGAGCCCATAAATGCCGCATTTATTGTCCAATGCCTCCGAAATTTGGGGCAGTGAGTTAAGTTAAGCCCCTCGACATACTTTTGCAACATAGCACAGATCGGTCCAGATTTGAATATTGCTGCCATATAGACCGATCTTTCGATTTAAAGTTTTGGGTCCATAAACGACGCATTTATTGTCCGATTTTTTCCGAAATTTGGGACAGTGAGATGTGTTGAGCTCTTCGACATTTTTCTTCAATTTGGCTCAGATCGGTTGAGATTTGGATATAGCTGCCTTATAGACCGATCTCTCTATTTAAGGTTTTGGGCTCATAAAAGTCGGATTTAGTTGGGCCCAACCGAACTTATTATGGCATTTTGTTGTGTGTATCACATTAAAATATTATTGTGATTAATTGACAACATTGTTTAGATTAAGATATTGATATCACTTCCAACACTCGCAAAATGATATCATATTTAATCGTAATTACATAGAATTTATATACAAATTACTACAAATCATTCGTTCATTTGTATAATAGTTAAGTTTTATTAATACAAATGTGCAGACTAGAGTGCATGACTATCCATAAGCGAAGCACTCCAAGCCCAGTTCACAGATTTGCACATTTGTTTGGGTGGATAGGGGCTGGCAAACTAATCTGCACATTTTGTTAATAAATCACAATTAATCATTCTCCTTAAATTCTATAAAAAAAACCCGATTTCTAAAGAATTTTTATAAAAATTCAATGCCAAAAGTGTGTTTGTATGTGATTTAGGTAAGTGAGACACCGAAAAAAAAACTCACATAAATCCTAAATTATTTGCAAGGGTCTTGTTTTTCTAATGCAAAACACCCAAAAATTTGTTAGCCTATTTGGTGTAGAGGTAGAGGGAGAGAGAGAGAGAGCGTGAGCATACTTTTTTCTTATGTTATTTCTATAAATGATTCATAACAAATCGAACTAGTTAAATTGAAAATATGTTAATAAATAAAAAATTTCAAACACTTGGCTTGTGTTATATGTTATGTCGAGCTATGTTGCATTGCGTTTGCGTTTCTTTCAATTCGACCCATAATAATTTATGCATGCTAAACGAATATTTTCGTTGTACCAATGAATCAATGAAGAAAAATGAGACTGCGATTGGGGGGATTGAGAAAACAAGACCCCAACTTCTATAGAGTCAAACCTATGGCTATGGCTTTGCAAAAAAAGAAAAACGAAAAACAACAACGACCACACAGTTGTTAGGTATCAATTTTTGTTTGTACTTAATTTATTTTTTTCGCCCTCTCATTGAATACCAAAAACAGCAGCAACAACAACAACAACCGCAGAATATCTATAAAATATATAGACAAATAATAGTAGTAGTACAGAAACATTCATTGTGCATAAACTAATGCAAGCTGACAAATATTTTTAAGTCAAAGCTGCCAGTTATGTTCCTTGCTCTTTTTCTTAGGTGGTAGGCCATAAGAAGTCAAGAAAACATGCTATCCAATATCAAGGAGGCGAGTGAGTCAGTAATTTTGCTATATTCCAAAATGGGTTTTATTCAAAACAGCATCAAGGAGTTGAATTTGATGGTTTGATGTTTCATACAGCTCCAAGTTTTTGTTATTTAAGGTTTGTTTGTTTGTGTGTTCCTTATAGGCTAAGAAACGGCTGAACCGATTTTTTTTTGAAATTTTTGCATTTTTTGATATCTGAAGGGGGGGGGGGGGGGGGGACCCTCCCCCTTACCCTAGTTTTCAGAAACGCCAGATCTCGAAATTTTGTGTGAAGCGTAATTTTGTGTGCTCTCATATAGTACCCTAAAAATAAAAATTTGCTATCCAAATTTCGGATGGGGTACCTAGGGTGGCCGCCCACCCTAAAACCTACCAAACGTATATTTGGACCAATGACGACAATATGGGACTCAAATGAAAGGTATTTAGGATAAGAAAACGTATCTGATATTCAATTGTTGGACCAAGTGCTAGGGGGACCACCCAAACCACAAAACACTCCTAAATCGAACATATTTACCGACCATGGCAATATGGGACTCAAATTAAAGGTATTAGCGAGTAGAATACGATTCTAATATTCAAATGTGGGACCACGTTTCTGGGGGCCCACCCCTTCCCCAAAACACCCCCTAAACAGAACTTATTTACTGGCCATGGGAATATGGGGCTTAAATAAAATGTATTTGGGTGTAGAATTCGAATCTGATATCCAAATATGGGACCAAGTTTTTTGGGGGGGCTCCTTTCCCCAAACCACCTACACAAATTAGAAGTATTTGTGCAAAATTTCAAGCGGCTGGCTTTACTCCTTCGAAAGTTAGCGTGCTTTCGACAGACAGACTAGCCAGTCATGGCTAGATCGACTTAAAATGTCACGACGAACAAGAATATATACTTTATGGGCTCTTAGTCGAATATTTCGAGGAGTTACAAACAGAATGACGAAATTAGTATACCCTTATCCTATGGTGGAGGGTATAAAAATAAAGAACCTTAAGTGAAACTTTTTCTTTCCAGTGCATTGTAAATGGGCCAAATCGTTCCATGTTTTGACATAGCTGCCATATAAACCGATCTTGGGTCTTGAATTCTTGAGCCTTTAGAGGGCGCCATTCTCATCCGATTTGACTGAAATTTTGCACGAAGTGTTTTGGTATCACTTGCAACAACTGTGCCAAGTATGGTTGAAATCGGTTCATGTTTTGATATAGCTGCCATATAAACCTATCTTGGGTCTTGACTTCTTGAGCATCTAGAGGGCGCAATTCTCGTTCGATTTGACTGAAATTTTGCACGTGGTGTTTCGGTATCACTTTCAATAACTGCGATAAGTATGGTCCAAATTGGTCCATGTTTTGATATAGCTGCCATATAAACCTATTTTGTGTCTTGAATTCTTGAGCCTCCAGAGGGCGCAATTCTAATCCGATTTGACTGAAATTTTGCACGTGGTATTTTGGTATCACTTGCAATAACTGCGCTAAGTATGGTTCAAATCGGTCCATGTTTTGATATAGCTGCCATATAAAACGATCTTGGGTCTTGAATTCTTGAGCCTCTAGTGGGCGCAATTCTGGTCCGATTTGACTGAAATTTTGCACGTGGTGTTTTGGTATCACTTCCAACAACTGTGCTAAGTATGGCGCAAATGGGCACATAACCTGATATAGCTGCCATATAAACCGATTTGGGATCTTGACTCCCTGAGCCTCTAGAGGGTGCAATTCTCATCCTATTTGGAAGAAATTTTGGTCAACGTCTTATCTTATGCGTGTCTAATATGGTCTGCATCGATCAATAGCTTGATGCAGCTCCCATTGAAACCCATTTCCCGATTTTGCCTCTTGAACCCCTACAAGGCGCAATTCTTATCCGAATGAACTGAAATATTACACAATGACACAATCAGTGTTCACCCATTCATTTATGATCCGAATCGGACTATAACTTGATATAGCTCCAATAGCATAACAGTTCTTATTCAATATTCTTTGTTTGCCTAAAAAGAGATACCGCGCATAGAACTCGAAAAATGCGAGCCATGGTGGAGGGTATATAAGATTCGGTCCGGTCGAACTTAGCACGCTCTTACTTGTTTGAGGATGTTTTTAGACTTAAGGGCACTCTAGCTGGGCCTACAACATAAAATAGAAGGCATCTTTCTTCCTGAGGTATTACAATGGTCCAAAATACCTAAGTGAGTGGTATTGCAGTCTACCAAATGCAAATTTTGCCCATGAACATTCCACTAAGGAACACGGGCAAACTTCTCACATATCAATGAGTGCAGTCCGATTCAAGTTTAAGCTCAATAATAAGGGGCCTCCTTTTAATAGCCGAGTCCGAACGGCGTGCCACAACGCGACACCTTTTTAGAGAGAAGTTTTACATGGCATAGTACCTTAAAAATGTTGCCAGCATTAGGAGGGGAAACCCACCGCTGAAAATTTTTCTGAAGGTCTCGCCACGATTCCAACCCAGGCGTTCAGCATCATAGGCGGACATGCTAACCTCTGCGCTACGGTGGCCTCCAGTCTACCACTTAAGCCTAACCCAAACTATCACACTTCCCTCATACATAATTTCGCCTTGCAAATTTATTTGGTTTTTTTTTTCTTTCATTCACATATTCTATACAAAGAAAAGAACCTATGACTTGTGAAACTAACACCCTATAATAAGAATAAGAAAAATATGAAATTCCTTTAACACCAACAACAGCGAAAAAAAAAAACACCATCACCATCACCCAGAATTAGTTCAGTTGGTAAAGGTAACAACAAACAGCAGAACCACAGCACACCAACGGGTAACATATTTCTGGGGCACATGGAAAGAATATTTTTTTCGGTTCGTTGAGGTCTTTGTTAAGAAAAATGTATTTGCACAAGATTGCAATGTGTGTCTTGCAGTGTCCGTCCTCATTCGTTGTTGTTGTTGTTGTCGCTGTCGTCCCATGGATAAAGACAATTTTCAAATCCAGGTGTTCGACATACAAAATACAGCAGCCGGGGCCAATGAAGGAAGGTAGCCTTAAGGTCTGCCGTTGGTGTTCACTCAGCCATAATGTCACCCAAAAAACGCCAAACGACAAATTTTGGTTTATTTGGGTTAAATTTTGGCACACACACACACACTCATACATATATGAATTATATGGAAACTATGCGAAATATAGAACAAAATATTCCTGCATACGTACATATGAATATGAATTTTCATATGCTCACTCATTGCCCAAGGGGGCTAAGACAATAATAAAACTGCAGTTGCACTTTTGCCGGCTGCTGTCAATGCCACCTTTTGTGTATAATTTTTGCACGGTTGGCGGTTGGTTCATTTATGGCAGCAGCGTTAACGGCAACGGCAACAGCAGCGCCAGTCAACGATTGTAGGTGGTCTTGTTTAAAGTTAATTTTTAACAAGATTTATTGTTTGGCGAATTATTACAAATGTGTTGTAGTGGGCTATACAGGGCGACAATGGCCAATATCTGAACAAGATATGGCTACCCTTCCCAACCACCCACCCACCCACCTACTACATACACTCAAATGATAAAACAAAAATGTTCACAGCAATTACAACTCAATTTCGTAAAACCTAAACACGAAGAAGAAAAAAACACTAGAAACGAATCAACAATTATATGATAATTTATTTGCGATAACTAAACACATAAAGACATAATGATGTATATTTGAAAATTCCTTTAAATTTAAAATAAAACATTAGACACATGTGTGTCTGTCGCCCTCTACATTTGCTAATGAAAACCTTATGACTTTAATTAGTCATTTAGTTAAGCTGCTAGAAATGCTCTACAATTCGTTTAGTATTATATTGGGACTTTTTTTTTGCCTATTTGGGTAGAGCTTTTATTTAATAGGAATTTTTATCTTCTAGACAAATAAATGTGTACACACGACGACACCCTTACCCCCTCCCTTTGGCCTTAACCAGAGAGTGTCTTATTTATCAATTAATGTTATTAAAAATTAATCAAACAAATTATTGTTAGAAGACACACACACACACACATACACGATTGCACATAGGTGGCCAACTAATCACTCCCATGACTTTAATTAGTGTCTGTGAAAAAGTGAAGAAAACCTTTTTTTGTTGGTAAAAGAAGAAGGTAGAGTATCTAGAAAAACTCTACTTAACTTTAGAAAGAAATACCGACAGGTTTGTACTATACCATGTCACCAAAAATATCAATCTATCAAATGCAGACATTAACCCATTTGGGGCCGGTAGAAAGAGTATTTGTAGTGGATTTTTGTTTTTGACTAATTTCATTTTTTCCTCACAACAGCTGCCGCCAGTGATTTCAAATTAGACAATTGAAAACATCTTATCCAAATGTTGACGACAACATTTGTGAAATCAAAAAGCTTAAGGGGGTATTGGTATGCACCAATGTTCATATTCGGAGGAAAATGTGGCTTTTTTTGGCTAATGACCTGAAATCGATAGATCGGTTTATAAGGCAGCTACATACATATATCCAGTATCGTTCGATCCCGATTGTACACGGCACAAATGTAGAGTGATCTTATATCTACTGTTCCAAATGTCATAGAGTTCGGGTGAAATAGTGGCCATTTTGGGTTCAAAACCTTAAATCGGGAGATAGGTCTGTATGGCTCCTACATTGTGTATCCAAAAGTGGCCCTATATGGACCTTGTTCGGCAAATATGCCAACTCATTCATCCAAAATTCAGCAAAAGCGGATGCGCTTTTTATGAGCTTCAGACCTTAAATCGGTGGATTGTTCTATACTGCAGCTATTTCTGAATATGGTCCGATCTTTACGCAGTTCGGGAGAAGGGATCTTATGCGAACCACTGTTGCAAGTTGCATAGACCCTAAATCGGCAGTTTAGTCTATATGGTAGCTATATCTAAAAATAGCCCGATTCAATCCCATGACAGCCGGTTGTACGTACCGGATTGACACGGTGGAGTCCTTCATCGGCAAGTGCTCGCCCACGACCTGAAATCGGGAGATCGGTCTATATGATAGCTATATCCATATATCGTCCAATCCTGGTCGTACACGTCACGAATGTCGAGGTATCTGAGACAACTCACCGTTCCAAATGTCATCGAATTCGGGTGAAAATGTGCCCATTTTGGGCTCAAAACCTTAAATCGGGAGATCGGTCTGTGTAGCTCCTACATTGTATATAAAAAAGTGGCCCTATGTGGACCTTGTTCGGCAAATATGTCGAGGGTTGTAAAAAAACTCATTCATCCAAAATTCAGCAAAAACAAATGCGCCTTTTATGAGCTTCAGACCTTAAATCGGTGGATGGTTCTATACTGCATCTGCACCGATCTCCCGATTTGATTTTTAAAGCCCTTACAAGGCGCAATTTTAGTCCGATTTGGCTGAAATTGAGCATGCTGTATTTTGTTATGACCTTCAACAACTGTGCCAAGTACAGTTCGAATAGGTATACAATCTGTTATAGCTCCACTATATACCGATCTCCCGATTTGATTTTTAAAGCCCTTAAAAGCCGCAATTTTAGTACGATTTGGCTGAAATTGAGCATGTTGTATTTTGTTATGACTTTCAACAACTGTGCCAAGTTCATATCGGTCTATAACCTGATATAGCTTCCATATAAACTGGTATCGGGATTTGACTTTTTGAGTCCTTACAAGCCTCATTTTTTGTCCGATTGGTTTGAAATTTTAGATGCGGAGTTCCGTTAAGACTTCCAACAACTGTGCCAAGTACAGTTCGAATCGGTTTATAACCTGATATAGCTGTCATATAAACCGATCTCCCGATTTGACTTCTTGAGCCCCTGGAAGCCACAATTTTCATCCGATTTGATCTAAATTTTGCACATGCACTTTTATGACCTCCAACAGCTATGTTAACTGCGGTTTAAATCGGTCTATAACCCGGTAGAACTCCGATATAAACCGATCTCCCTATTTGACTTCTTGAGCTCCTAAATGCCACAATTTTCATCCCATTTGGCTTAAATTTTGCACATAGTGTTCTCTTATGACTTCTAACAACTGTCTATAACCTGATATAGCTCCCATATCGGTCTATAACCTGATATAGCTCCTATATAAACCGATCTCCCGATTTGACTTCTTGTGCCCCTGGAAGCCACAATTTTCATCCGATTTGGCCTAAATTTTGCACATGGTATTCTGTTATGACTTCCAACAAGTGCGCGGAGTACGGTCAGTCTATAACTTGATAAAGCTCCCTTAAAAACCAGTCTCTCAATTATACTTGCTTGGTTTCTATTGTAGAAGCTGTAATTTTGCTGATTTAACAGAAGTTTGGTATGATGAATAAAATTATGCCATTCAACTAAATTTTGTTTATAAAAATTTTTAGCAGAAGCCAAATCCGCGGATCGGTTAATATGGGGGCTATATCTGTTTTAGACCGATTTGGATCATACTGAACATGGATGTTGAAAGTCATAACTCAAGTCTTTGTTACAAATTTAAGCCAAATCTGATGAAAATTGAAGATTCTAGGGTCTCGAGAAGTCAAATCGGGGGATCGGTTATATGGGGGCTATATCAAAATCTGAACCGCTATTGCCCATTTACAATTCCCAATGACCTACATCGGAAAGAAGTTTCTGTGCAAAATGTCATGCTGCCAGCTTTACGCGTTCCACTGTCGTGATTTCGACAGACGGACGGACATGGCTACTTCGACTCAGAATGTCGAATATGAATATGTATACTTTATGGGGTTGCAGATAAATATTTCGAGGTGTTACAAACGGAATGACTAGATTAGTATACTCCTATTCTAAGGTGGTGGGTATAAAAATTTATAGTTGATGTATTCCAAATGGAATGCCAAATGGCCAACTTTTCGGCTTGTAAGGCATTTGGTATGTTTTGGTCGGGTTTGGTAGGCTTTTTCTTAAATTTTGGCAGGAAATAATTTTTTTGAGTGGCAACACTGGTGTTAACAATTTTTTTTTATTTATTAATTTATTTAATGTCAAACGTTTAAGATGGATTGTGCATATTTAAAAGGATGCTAAGTTAAATTAAATGTTGTAACATAATCCAAACTCAAATTTTTACGAATTATAAGCATTTCCCAGTTGGTAGATCGTAATCATTTTGTTGTTGTTTTCGCACATTTAAATACATTTTTTGTGATGGATATTTCTTTAATTCTATGATTAGCATTGGCATTACCTATCGTAAAATTGCCAATAAGCCCATGAAAATTCCATTAAGGAACAGAGAGGATACTTCTCTCATTTCAGGGAATGCAGCTCAATATAAGTTTAAGCTCAACGAGAGGGACCTTCTTTTTATTGCGGAGTTCGTATGGCTTGCTGCAGAGCGACACCACTTTAGTAGATAAGTTTACACAGATGATTACCTATGGTAAATACCTCATAAGTGTCGTCAGCACTAGGAAGTTGGTGGGGGAAGTTTGTTCCGATGTTCTCGTGTGGATTTGGAACAAGGCGTTCAGTGTCAAAGGCGGATATCCCATTCTCTGAGCTACTGTATCCCTATCTGCGTAAGCGAATTTACTTGCAGTAAAGGCATTTGGCCAAATTGGTCTATGTTTTGATATAGCTGCCATAAAAACCGATCTTGTGTCTTGACTTCTTGAGCCTCTAGAGGGCGCAGTTCTTGTCCGATTTGACTGAAATTTTGCCCATGGTGTTTTGGTATCACTTCCAACAATTGACCTAAGTATGGTTTAAATTGGTCCATGTTTTGATATAGCTACCATATAAACCGATCTTGGATCTTGAGTTCTTAAGCCTCTAGAGGGCGCAATTCTTATCCCATTTGACTGAAATTTTGCGTGAGGTGTTTTGTTATGACTTCCTATAACTGTATTGAGTATGGCACAAATCGGTACATAACCTGATATAGCTGCCATATAAACCTTTTTCGGAAGAAATTTTATGCAACGGCTTCTCTCATGACCTTCAACATACGTGTCTAATATGGTCTAAATTGATCAATAGCTTGATACAGTTCCCATATAAAACGATCTCCCGATTTTGCTTATTGAGTTCCTACAGGGGGCAATTCTTATCCGAATGAACTGAAATATTACACAATAGCATATTGTTATTCATTATTCTTTGTTTGCCTAAAAAGAGATACCCCGCTTAGAACTCGACAAATGCGATCCATGGTGGAGGGTATATAATATTCGGCCCGACCGTGCTCAGCACGCTCTTACTTGTTTTGTTTTGCTTATGAATAATATTGTTGTTGTTATGTGTTGGCTTGTAAAAAGTGTCTTTTAACAACAAATTTTTACTTTGGTTCGTTGAGATTTAAAATAAATTCTTGCAGAAAAATTGATAAATTTCGTTGTCGTTTTTCGACGACAGTGTAGGTTTTGAATAGTTCTTCTCGGGTCTTTTCCAGGATTTGGGGCAGAGTAAATATATGGGCTATTGGGGATTTACCGGGTCTAAAGCCACACTCCTAAGTCCCAATTATTTCGTTGACTTTAGACTTTAATCTTTCACAAAGTATGCTCGAAAGAATCTTGTATGCGATGGCAAGGAGACTTATATCTCTGTAGTTGGCACATACCGTCCTGTCCCCGTTTCTTGGGCATGGGTCATAGTATGCTGAGGTTCCAATCATCGGGAATGCGTTCTTCTAGCCAGATTGCTTAGGCGAGCTAATGAATAGGCGTTATAAGCATGTCGCCTTCGGCCTTTAACAGACAATCCATCGGCTCCTGCTGCCTTGTATGTAAATATATCCCTCTTCTAACTTAAACTGTTCTTGGGACAACAAAATATGTGTGTGTGTGTGTGTGCATGTACGAGTACTGCAACGGAATAACAAAAGTTATGCACTTTCATAATATTTTGGTGGGTTAAATACGCAAAAATTTATAGTGAACTACAAATGAAGCTATTTTCATATCTGAAATTTAAATTGTTCCAGGAAAATTAGCAAATTTCGTCGTTTTATTTTCGACAAAAGTTGTTGATTTTCAAAATTATTTTTAACAGTGTAGGTTTTGAATAGTTCTTCTCGGGTCTTTTCCAGGATTTAGGGCAGAGTAAATATATGGTCTGTTGGGGATTTACCAGGTCTAAAGCCACACTCAAGGGACTAATCATTTAGTTAACTTAGACTTTAATCTTTCACACAGTATGCTCGAAAGTATCTTTTATGTGATAGGGAGGATACTTATACCTCTGTAATTGACACATACCGTCCTGTCCCCTTTCTTGGACAAGGGTCATAGTATGCTGGTTCAGTTATCGAGTATGCTTTTTTCTGGCCAGATTGCGTAGGCGATCTGGCCTTCGGCCTTCAACAGTTCAGCCGGCAATCCCTCGGCTCCAGCTGCCTTATATGTATATGAGATACAAGAGAGCCACATCAAGATACATCCCTCTTCTAACTTAAACTGTTCTTGGGACAAAAAAATATGTGTAAATTGTAGCATGTACAAGTACTGCATACAGAATTACAAAATGTATATACCTTCATAGTATTTTTGTGGGTTAAATACGCAAAAATTTATAGTGAACTACAAATGGAGCTACTTTCATATCTGAAATTTAATTTCAGAATGTTAGTTTGTTTTAGTTGTGGTTCTGTTATCACTTTTTTTTTTAAACATTTCACCAAAGTTCTTGAACAACATACACAATCATCCAACAGTCGGAGTAACTCATCGAACCATATAAATTAACCCAATTTAATATTAAGTAGTCTAACCAAAAACAAAAAAAAAAAATAGAATGGAATGGAAAAAGGGAACATAGACACATTTATTATCTAAGTCACCCCTATAGACAATTAGCAGCAATTACAACTATTTGTTATACTATTAAATGAGCTCCATTGAATAACTATCTACAGACATATAAATGACATCAGTACACACATACACAAGGCTTAAGCGTTCCTAAAAGTATATATATGTAAATATATTTATCGTAATTTGCTTAGAGGTCTTAAATAAATTTACTTATTAAAGACGACGGAACTGAAATGCCAGCGAACGGCAAGTCTTATTTCAAATAAGTTTTTAATTAAATTTTAAAACCTTGTGTTATTTAATAGAAACTACCGAGGCGAAAACTATTATCGCTTATATGTATGAGTAGAGGAGCATATTGATGTGTCTATCTACAATATATAGTAGACAAAAAAGAGAAGAAAAAAATAATAATATAAATTGGGAAGGTAAACATCATAACTATATATATATATATATGTATGTGTATGAACATATGTGTGCATTGTATATAAACATTTTATCAAACTAATTACCAAGATTGTTTAAGTAATTACTTAATTTGTTTTCTATAGACACACAAACGCATACGCTCTTGGTGTATTTACTCACCATACAAAGCGGGCTTGCCTTTTTCTTCGTTTTCGTTAAAGATTACCTTTGAAATAACGCTCTACGTATTTGTGAACACATTTAATATTAAAAAATATATTTCAGTTTTTTGTTTTTTTTTTTTTTTTGTTATTCTTGTGGTTGCGGCTATGAATGTGCTGCCTCTATGGCCCATTATGCATTTGCTTGTTGTATTAGGTATTTGTTAGATATTCCAGAATTCCAATTGATAACATTTATTGCAGTGCCTAAGAGCACACCTAAATAAATAATGACTTCCTGAAGAAGAAAACGCCAATGTTCTTACGAATAACCCTGATGTGGAATTATGTTTAATGCCCCAATGGGGCAATTGCTTACTAGTGCTTAAATGGCTTCAACAAATATTAAGCGGCAAATTACCTAGGTGTTGTATGTATGCTTAGTAAATCTTTTATTAAATTCACATCTAGTGTTAATTGTGCCCAGAACTATCAAGAGTAAGCTACTGGTAGAAAAATTTTTTCATACACAAACCACCACAGTGGTACGGAGTAGCAAAACCTTGTGTATAGGATGGGGAACACAGTACTAATATAGTCATTCTATTTGCAATACCTCGAAATATTTATCAATGACCCTCTAACGAACAATGTATACAGGGTAGCTGACATGAAGTATTATCAATTCAAACGACCACATTTTCTTGTGTAAAAAAATGTTGTTATACCCTCCACCATAGGAGGGGGGTATACTAATTTCGTCATTTCGTTTGTAATACCTCGAAATAGTCGTCTTAGATCCCATAAAGATATATTTTCTTGAACGTCATGACATTCTAAGTCGATCTAGCCATGTCCATCCACCCCGTCATCATTTCGTTTGTAACACCTCGAAAGAGTCGTCTTAGATCCCATAAAGATATATTTTCTTGACCGTCATGACATTTTAAGTCGATCTAGCCATGCCCGTCCGCCCCTCCGTCCACACCTACGTCCGCCCCTCCGTCCTCCCCGCCCGTCAAGGGCCAAATTGGTCCATTTTTTGATATTGCTGCCGTATTAACAGATCTTCGGTCCGATTTGGCTGAAAACCGATCTCGTGTCTTGACTTTTTGAGCCTTTTGCAGTGCGCAATTCTCATCCCATGCTTAAAATTTTGCACAAATACTTTTTATTAGTGTAGGTCGGTTGGGATTGTAAGTGGGCCAAATCGGTCCATGTTTTGATATAGCTGCCATATAAACCGATCTTGGGTCTTGACTTCTTGAGCCTCTAGAGGGTGCGTTCTCGTCCGATTTGACTGACATTTTGCACATATCGTTTCAACAACTGTGCCAGGTATGGTCTAAATCAGTCCATAAGCTGATATTGCTGCCATATAAATCGATCTCCCGACATTACTTTTTGAGCCCATAGAGGGCGCAAGTCTAATCCGATTTATGGATGGATCGAATCGATATGACCAGTTTCATATCGGAAAGGTTACTCGACCAGTTCTTTAGAGTACACTCCAAAGCCCACCTGGTCGTCTAGTTTGGAATCATCCGCATAGAAGTCTATGTTGCTTCTATTACCAGGGATATCGTAGTTTCAATCGATTGATTCAGGAATAGTGGTAAAGTTCTTTTTATCAAAAGCGGCTCAGGCAGGATGTAATCTACAATGCCTGGAACATCGGCCATTGTATCAAGAGTAACACAGTGTCCGTAGCCGACGTATGACCAAAGAGAAAGCTCCCTTAGCCTCACGGAAGTGGTCGCAGCAATTTGTCTAGCCACAATGTCTAGAGGCATTAGGTGTAGCATTAAAGTCACTGAGCAGAAGGTGTCGTCCTCAGAGCGGCCGTGAGGCAAAAACAAGCCATCCTTTGGTTTCGGTTGAGTATTGATCAGTAAGTGGACTTTTGAAACGCCGTCCATCAGACCACAACACCATATAGCATTATAGATCTCATAGCTGCAGTATATACCCAGTGCATGACGTGCGGTCTAAACACCCAACTTTTGCTAATGGCTCTCTTGCACGTGTATAGGGCAAGATTTGCCTTTCTTGCCCTTTCCAAAATGTTGGATTTGTAGTTCAATTTCCTGTCCAACCAAACACCCAGGTATTTTAGGCTACCTGTACATGGAACATTGTCTCCTGTCAAGGAGACAAGTGCCACTGTAGGTAACTTGTATCTCCTTCCAAATGTGGTCTGAATCGTTTCATAACCTGATATAGCTCCTATAAAAACCGATCTCCCGAATGTACTTCTTGAGCCCCTTGAGAGCGACATCTTTAGCTGATATGACTGAAATTGACTTCTACTATGACCTCCAACATTTGTGCCAAGTGTGGTCAGATTAGGTCCATTACTTGATATAGCTCCCATATAACTTTTTTCTCGTTTTGACTTCTTCTGCAAAAAAAAAAATTGAAAAATTCGCTTTTACTTCTTTTCTTTGGTATAAAATCGTGTGTCTTTTGGAGATTGTAAGGCTTTGCCTTGAGCTCGTTGTTCAACAAATGTTGCATCCATTCCCAGGATATTTTCAAATCTTAAGCCATATGATGGCCACTACGGCACTGATATCAATGAATTCGAAGGTTCACTCGACGAACCATTTCAGGTATTTTAGTTTTTTTTTCGTAGACCACCACCATGGTCTATCTTAGCGATATGGTGTGATACAAAAACATTTGGTTCACTGTGAGGTGTTTGAGTTCGCTAACAATAGCCGGTTGTGATAATCCATCCATATTTTACGCAATCACACTATTACGATTGAAATGCACCAATAATAACATTTTTATACCCTCTGCAATAGGACGGGCTATATAATTTTGTCATTCTGTTTGTAACTCCTCGAAATATTTGCCTAAAACTCCATAAAGTACATAAATTCTTGATCGTCGTGACATTTGAAGTCAATCTAGCCATGTCCATTCGTCTGTCTGTCGGAAGCAGGCTAACTTTCAAAGAAGTAAAGCTAGCCGCTTGGCATTTTGCAGAAGGACTTCTTATTAGTGTAGGTCGGTTGGGATTGTAAATGTGCCAAATCGGCCCATGTTTTGATATGGCTGCCATATAAACCGATCTTGGGTTTTGACTTCCTGAGCCACTAGTGGGCGCAATTCTTATCTGATTTGGATGATATTTAGCATAAGATGTTTTGTAATGACTTCCAACAATTGTGCCTAGTATGGTTGAAATCGGTCCATAACCTGATATAACTGTCATATAAGCCAATCGGGGTCTTGACTTCTGAAGCCTCTAGAGGGCGCACTTCTCATCCAATTTAGCTGAAATTTCGAATGACGTGTTTCGTTATGACTTTCAACAACTGTTTTAAGTATGGTTCAAATCGGTCCATAACCTGATATAGCTGTCATATAAACCGATCTTGAATCTGGACTTCTAGAGCCACTAGAGGGCGCAATCCTTATCCGATTTGGCTGAAATCTTGCATGGGGTGTTTTGTTATGACTTCCAACAAGCGCGCCAAGTATGGTTGAAATAGGTTCATAACCTTATATAGCTGTCATAGAAACCGATCTGGGGTCTTGACTTCTTAAGCCTCTAAAGGGCGCAATTCCTATTCCATTTGGCAGAAATTTTGCTTGAGGTGTTTCGTTATGACTTCCAAGTATGTCTCAAATCGGTCCATAACCTGACATAGCTGCCATATAAACTGATCTGGGATCTTGACTTCTTCAGCCTCTAGAGGGCGTAATTATTTTCCGATTTGGCTTCTCCCATGACCTTCAACAGACGTGTCAAATATGGTCTGAATCGGTCTATAGCCTGTTACATCTCCCCTAAAACCGTTCCCCCAATTTTACATCTTGAGCCCCTAAAGGGCGTAAATTCTTATTCGATTTTCTCTAAATACACTCGGAAACAAATGCTATTGGTGGCTTGTAGATAATATAATGACCTGTCAGTTAATCAAATATCATGAAACTGGTATTCTATTTTGATAGATATACCAAAATGAACTTGGTTACACTTCGTGCTAACTACCCTGTACTTTATTGAATTTTGCACATGTTTCTAATATAACCCTTTTTTTCTTTTTTCTCTTTTTAGGTAAGCCCTCTTCCCTCCTAAGCAGAGCGTTTATAACGGAAATTGAATTAAATTACAACAGTTGCAATAATGTGTAATGTAAGTAATACTAAATAATATAACATTTTGTGAACTTAGAATAATCTAGAATGGTTGTTTCATTTTGTTATATCAGCATATGATCGGGAGGCTGGCGCCGCAAAGATCGAAATCTATAGGCTATAGTAAATCTATAGGTTATAGTAAATCTATAGGTTATATATAGTATTTTAGTTCTGAAAACAACCAGTATTAAATAATTCTTCAGAAGTTTAAGAAGCACTTTACTCACAAGGAAACTTTTGAGAAATATGCCCTTAAGGAATACTTTTCATATTACATACATTGTAATTTTGCTTGTGAGAAAATTAAAAATGTTCACATAACCATCTTTAATTTTTTTTTTAAATAGTTGTATTGTTCCTAATGCCACGGTTCATAATTTAGAACAATGCTTTGGTTCTTCTCTGCAATCTTCCTTCTATAGAACTAGAAAATTCTGCTAGAATTGAAATTTTGTTTTTTGTTTTGGAATGAATTTTGATCCTGGACCTAAGTTTGTATTTCCCAAAAATATTTTATTATGGAACAGGTGACATTTCTTTCCCTTTCTTTCTGAGTTATCCCATTAAGTTTTACAATGTCGAGACACATTGAAGTTATATGTGGGCATAATTATCGCACTTTTGTAGTCAGCCGAAAAGTTTTGTGACATCTCAGACAAATCTTAGCAAAATATTTCATTCGATCCTTTTAGCGAAATTATATTTGTATTTATAAAACGTTTTCGCACAAAAGTTGATAAAGACTCTCGCTAACTGCTACATGAATTTTCCAAAAACTTTTGAGTTGTAGCCTGCCTACATTCCTCCATCCCGGACTTGGCATAAGTTTTAAAAGGCCATTTCTTTCAACTCCTCGTCTGTTTGTACTTGAAACCAATTGAAAATTAAAATAAAAGAAATGTTTTTGTTATTTTTTATAACTAAAACAAATAAACATTAAATTCATTTAAATGATGATGAGGATGAAGACGACGATGGCCAAGACGGAGGAATATGACGACCATTCATAATGATGATGATGATTATGGAAAAAACCGAAATGTCATCGAACTGACACACTGGTTGGCTCACATATACAGCATTTTTTTCAAAGAAATCCTCATTTACTATGAATGTGAGACGAGGAAAAAAAGAAGTTGTTTTTATTAAAAACTAAGAGGAAAAAAAATTCAAAATTGGAATGATTAAGTAAAAAATTTGAGAAATGTTTTCATTCTCATGCTCTTCAACACTTGGCGAGGAATATTCATCAGATTCATCATATAATTCGAGGAGGGGGGAACAAATAAATGTTGCTCTCTGTAGTCTCGTTGGTATGGCTTAACATTATAATGATAAAGTAGAGTTTTTAGGTTTATGTTTAATCACTCTCACATACAATAACAGCATTAGCAACATCACCACCACCACTGCTACTACCACTAGCAGACTTACTAACCCATACATCAGTGAGGCATCATAAACACCCTTTCACAGATACTTGAAAACAGAGGGCGCACAAAAAAATTTTCATATTCTCAAGTATTTGGGATTTCTTTTGAATGATTTCGAAAATACTTGCAAAGAATGCAAGAAATGAATTTCTTAGATCTCTACTTCAAATTTCAAGTGTCTAGAAAATATAGTTCAACACCGTGAGTGGAGTGAGTTGAGTTGAGTCTAAAGAAAAAGTAAATAAAAGAGGGATTTTTGTTTTCCTATTTTTTTCTTAATGCCTGGCATTTGGGGTTCGTATTGATTTACTTTCGAAGGTTTTTATCATCCAATAAAGTTGAATTAATTATGTTAGTTAAATGATGCTTGAGACTCGTTAAGAACGAAGAGTAGAGCAAGTCATGAGAAAGAAATATGGCAAGCACTTGAGATTATTGTAGTTGTTGTTGTTAATTTTTTAAAAAGCATATTTAAGGGGTTTTATGCTTACCTATAGCCTTTGGGGTTTTCATTTGAAAAGAGAGTTTTAGTCGCAATTGAAATAAGGGTGATATTTATTATCAAGAGACTGAATTTAATTGCAAACTATACTTTGGTAAGCTCCAAGTTGCATTACATCCCTTTCTCATTGCTTTGCTCTTCACTGATTGAAGAAATTAAAAAAAAAAAACAAAAGTGCGTTAAGTTTGGCCGGGAACTTAACATAATAGAATCTGTTAAAAATGTACAAAAAATACATAAAGTTGAAGGGCATAATCTTATCCTCCGTTCCAAATTTCTGCCAAACCAGGCAATAATTTAAGCTTCAATGAGGCCGTAGAAGTTTGATCGATAGATCAGTTTATAAGGCAGCAATATGAGGTTATAGAAAGACATGGAGCGTACTTGGCACGGTTGTTGGAATTCGTAACAGAACACGACATGCACAAGTGAGGGGTAAAAATTGCAAATTTGCCCATGAACAATACACTAAGGAACTTGGGCAAACTTCTTACAAAGCACTAAGTACTGTCCGATTCAAATTCTAAGCTCAATGTTAAGGGGCCTCCTTTTTATAGCTGAGCCCGATCGGCGTGTCACAATACGTCACCTCTTTGGGGAGAAGTTTTAACATGGCATAGTACCTCACAAATGTCGCCAGCATTTGAAGGGGATAACCAAATTGAAATTTTTTTTCTGATGATCTCGCCAGGATTCAAACCCAGGCTTTCAGCGTCATAGACGGACATGCTAACCTCTCCGCCATGGTGGCCTCCACATTTCAGGAGTTGTTCACCGTAATTTGTTTAAATTGGTTCCAATTTCCATTATCTGAATTAAATGAAATGAAATCGGACAAAAAATCCTGTCTCCAGGGGTTCAAGACGTCGATCGGGAAATCGGCTTATATGTCAGCTATATCAGGTTATTTTGTCGATTTGAACCATTCTTAGCGCAGCTATTGGAAGTCAAAACAAACCACCGCATGCATAATTTCAACCGAATCGGATAAAAATTGCATCCTGTAGAGGCTCAAGAAGTCAAGATCCGAGATCTGTTTATATGACAGCTATATCAAAACAAAATGCCTCATACAAAATTGCAGTCAAATCGCTTAAGAAATGAGCACTCCAGAGATTCAGGAAGTCAAAAACCGAGATCGGTTTATATGGCAGCTCTATCAAAATATGGGCCGATGTGGCCCATTTACAATCCCAACTGACCTACTTTCCAAGCGCCTCGATCTTCTGCGCTCATTCTAAAATCTCTGACACCAAGTTTCGAGGTGTCTCCCACCACTTGATCTTTCCATCGGTCTTCCCGGTTTGCGTTTACCACCGTGTTTGCCTTCTTTGTAGGAGCTTCTTCATCCATTCTGACAACATGACCTAGCCAACGCAGTCGTATTTTGATGCGTGTAACTATGCTATCGTCGTCATACAGCTCATGCAGCTCGTGGTTCATACGTCGTCTATATTCTCCATTAACGCAAACTTGTTCATATATATTACGAAGAATCTTTCTCTCAAATACTCCAAGCACTGCCACATCTGCTCCCATATAACAACACGGGTAGCATTAGTGTCTTGTATAGTGTAATCTTCGTCATGTTTTTAAAGTGCTTACTTAGTCCAAAGTTGCATCTGTTTGCCAGTTTTATTCTTCGCTTAATCTCAAAACTGGTGTCATTCGTTTCGGTTTCGGCGGTGCGAAGGTAGATAATGCTGCGGACTATCTCAAAGTTGTGGTTCCCAACTTTCTCCATTTTCTTATTCTGCTCGGTTGTACAAGGCGTTTTGGTAGTTGAAACCATCCATTTCGTCTTATCTCCATTTACTGACCGATTTTTGCTGACTCTTTCGATTCTTTCAAATGCTGCAGTTACTACTTCCGGTCACCGACCTATGATGTCGGCATAGGGGAGTAGCATTTGTTCTCTTGTGATTAGTGTGCCATAACTATTCACATCTGCATCTCGTATAGTCTTTTCCAGAAGGATATTAAAGAAATCACACGATAGGCTGTCTTCTTGTCTGAAACCTCGTTTGTTATTAAATGGTTTGGAGAGATCCGCCGATTTACGTTTTTTAGGTTTTGGGCCCATAAAAAGCGCATTTATTGTCCGATTTCGTCAAAATTTGGGGCAGTGAGTTGTGAAAACTGAAACTTGGACCAAATCGGTCCAGATTTGGATATAGCTGCCACATAGACTGATATATCGATTTAAGGTTTCGTGCCCATAAAAGGCGCATTTGTTGTCCTATGTCACCGAAATTTGGGAGAGTGAATTAAGTTAAGTCCCTCGACATACTTCTGCGATATGGCACAGATCGGTCCAGATTTGGATATAGCTGCCATATAAACCGAGCTCTCGATATAATGTTTTGGGCCCATAAAAGAAGCATTTATTGTCCGATGTCGCCGAAATTTGGGACAGTCCTTCGACATCCTTCTTCAAGTTGGCCCAGATCGATCCAGATTTTAATATTGCTGCCATATAGACCGATCTCTCGATTTAAAGTCTTGGCCCCATAAAAGGCGCATTTATAATCCGATTTCACTGAAATTGGACACAGTGACTTATGTTCGGCTTTTCGACATCCGTGTCGTATATGGTTCAAACCGGTTTATTTTTAGATATAGCTACTAAAAAGACCAATATTTTGTTATACACAATTGAACAATGGCTTGTGCTTATTAGTATTTGGTCCAAATCGGAACATATTTCGATATAGCTGCTATGGGGCATAGGTTATGCATTTTTTAACGGATTTTGGCGAAAGGTGGTTTACATATATACCCGAGGTGGTGGGTATTCAAAGTTCGGCCCGGCCAAACTTAACGCCTTTTTACTTGTTACTTGTTAGTTTCTCTAGATGGTGCCTCTCTGCGGTTCACCTTTTATAAAAAGAAGAACTTACATATTCCACTCCTTATCATCTCAAGCCTGCTATTGGCTATCTCTTAAAAAAATAATTAAATTTTAACAAAAATTTTATTCTTTCGAAATAACTTAGATTTTGTCGGCGACAAGTACTTTATTTCAAAATTTTATGTTTTTAACAAAAACCATACCATACCATTCTCCTTGATTACACCAACCGGTTGTTATTTATCTTCAACATTCTTTTTTTTTCGTTATTTTTTTGTTTTGTTTTATGAATAGTTTCAATATTACCTCAAGAAATTACAAACCTTTGTTGTCATTACACATTACATTCAACAACACCAACAACAACAACGAAGACAGAGACGGCGGGCAAACAAAACAACATTTGAAATAAATTAATTTCATGGCAGAACACTGACTAAATAAATGTTTAAGGTATTAATAAACCCCCTCTTCGGTGTAAACTACAAGCGTGTAGTACGTGTGTGTGCACTCGCTGTTGGCTTCATTGTGCGAGGCTCGTAAATATTTGTGAAAACATGTTCCTACGCATGCGCGCCTTAATTTCGTTTTGATTTTGATGTTCGGCTTATACGTTAGGTCGGATTTTTGATTTGGTTTGTTTTTTTTTCACAAACTCAGCTCACGCAATTTTGGCAAGAAAAAAAAACAGCAACAACAATAGCAGAAACGATAAACAAAACGTACATAAATAAAACAGCTGAAATAAAATCAAAGTAAGGAGGTAAACGACTAAGTACCACAAACACAATGTTTAAGGTACTTAAACCACAAGTCAAAAAAAAGGCCCACAAGAAAAAAAAAAAAAACACAACTACTACGCAGACAATTTAAACACCAACAACTGTATGAGAAATCAGATGAAAAATGTCACTGAACTAAGCACGCAGCTCGACTGAATGACTGATGGACAGACAGACAGACAGGCAACGGGCGGAGGGATAGCCAGCCAGACATATAGTAACAGGAAAAAAGTGTCAGACAGCAAATGGTACATCAGCAAAACTTTAGAAAATTAAATTTAATACCACCATCAAGACATTTGACAAATTTTTGTTACGTTTTAACTGATTTTCAAGCTAAAATCGTAAACTTTAAACAAATGAAATCTCCAGACATCTGTCTCTGTGTTTGCAGCAACCAACTCACACTCACACACGCACACACATTCACATTTGCCATACCTGACACATAAATAATGGCAAATACATATATTTATGGGTACTAGCATTCATACTAGTTACAAATGTCTAATATTGGGGTTTGGCTGGCAATAATGGCACGTTCTGTTTTATACATCTTATGAGGCTAAATCAAATCATTATTTCTTGGTTTGTAATGTTTGTCGATTTGTTCATGGCAGTCCAAACTTTCAAAAATTTGTCTATGAATGTAAGAAAATCAAATTTTGCGTATATACCTACTCAAACCTTCACTGAGTAACATTCATCGTTATATTAGTTTCAGCCTCGACTAAACAGAAGAAAAGGCGGATTGGGATACATTTCGGCACAAATTCTGCCCATCTATCCCTTCTAGACTAGTGGAAACTGAGGAGGATATAGACCTAATGGTCAAGCGGATCACAAAGGCTCTGAATGATTCGCTTGTGTCAGCATGTCCTAGTACCAAGCCAAGGGGCCAACAACAACCGCCATGGTGGACCCCAGACCAGGTTGGTCTAAGGAAGAACTGCAGAAAGTTCTTCAACAGGGCCAAAGCCACAAGAGCACCACACGATTGGGACACCTATAAGGCTGAGCTAAGAAAATATAAGGGCGAGATGAGAAAGGCTCAGAACAAATCCTGGTTGGAATTCTGCAGCCTCTAGGCTAAGGAAGATTCTGTCCTCTAGACCTATTACGATGGGGTATAGTCAGAAGTCGTAGGCCAACGTAGCCCAGAGGTTAGCATGTCCGCATATGACGCTGAACGCCTGGGTTCGAATCCTGGCGAGACCATCAGAAAAAACTTTCAGCGGTGGTTTTCCCCTCCTAATGCTAGCAACATTTGTGAGGTACTATGCCATGGAAAACTTCTCTACCAAGTGGTGTCGCTATGAGGCACGCTATACCAACTCGGCATAAAAAAGGAGGCCCCTTCTCATTGAGCTTTAACCTGAATCGGACTGCACTCATTGATATGTGAGAAGTTGGCCCCTGTTTCTTAGTGGAAGGTTCATGGGAAATTTAGTAGTAGTAGTATGAACTGTAGGACCGACAGAGGTTACAGAGCAACACTACGGTACTGATTATAGCACTGGCCATGCTAAAAACGTATGCCGAAGGCCTGTTGTTTTTGACCAAATCCATCAGTTGTCTGCCATTTTCTTTTCTGTATTCAATTAAAAACTTCAATTTCCGGTGATATTAATTCTCATGGTCATTAGCTCGAATCGCTCCTCTTGGGGAGAACTAAAATAAATATAATTAATTGATTAGCCACAATAGGCAACCATAATAAAAAGGAAATCACACTTCATGGCATTCTCCCCTAGATAACGACTAGCGTGGCATAGGTTTGGAAGAGCAGATTGAAGGCTCCACCTTTTGCACGGTGAATGAGGATGCCCCCACCAGGATTACGAGGAGGTGCAGCAGCTCGCCAGACATCTCCCTTGCATCCCCTGTTCATGGGCAAAATTTGCAATTTGCAATAGTCAGAAGTTAGAGAATGTATGAACAATGTCTGATAAGGAATCACTAGAACTACTCTTTGATATACATTTTTAGATAAATTCTCCTGGCACCAGAAGTGGTTGTCACTGGTATGCATTCGTCAGAGATTATTAGGGAAATTGTGTCTGACCCGAAAATCCTTCGGGCGATAAGAAGTTTTGACTCCTTTAAGTCGCCAGGCCCTGATGGTGAATCACCGATTGAATTACAAGCTGTGTCTGATAGACTGGTTCCTTGGCTAAGGGAAATATGATTGTATCAGCATGTCATAATACCTGTCGGACGTAGGGACACGAAGGTCATTTTTATTCCGAAAGTAGAAAAACTAGTAGAAAAATCTTTTGCCACACAATGGCAAACGATTTTCGGCCTATTAGTCAGTCATCCTTTATGCTGAATACCTTTGAGAGGTTGATAGAAACACATCTTAGGGCAAAGATCCCCAGCAGCATGCATATAGTAAAAGCAAATCCACTGAAACAGCCCTTTACGACTTATTCGGCTACATAGAAGGTTCTCTCGCTGTCAAGGAATATACAATGGTAGCATTTCTTGGCATTGAATGTAATGCAAAACCGACATCAATCATGAAGGAGTTGGAGATTCTAGGCATCAACTCTACCGTACGAAAGTTTATTAATAACATACTTAGCTTAGGTTATGTTGAAAAGAGGGTGCAGACATTAATCCGCCCTATGTCACAATGGACATACACCTTAGCCAGTAATCGGCTTGTTGTGCACACAAAAAACTAAAAAGTAACAACGAAAAAGAAATTCTTAAATTAGAAATTAATTGTTTTCCATACCACTACCGTAAGTTGGTTCATGTCTGGTATTGTGTCCCCACCTAGGTACTGGTGTCTGTTGGCCGCGAAAGCAGGGCAGTGACATAGGAAATGCTCCAATAATTAGTGGACGGCGCTTTAAAAATCCACCTACTGTTCTATACTCAACCAGATGCAATGAATGGCTTGTTTGTGCATCATAGCCGCACTGAGGACGACACGATCTGATGCAGTGAATTGAATGCTACATCTAATGGCTCTGCACATTGTGGCTAGACCCTGCCGTCAAGCTAAGGGAACTTTCAATGTCCCATGTTCCAGGCATAGTGGTTTATACCCTACCTGAACCGCTTTTTGATAAAAGTACTGTAACACTATCCCTGATAGAACCGATTGGAACGACGATATCCCTGGTAATAAAAGTAACATAGACTTCTTTACGGATGGTTCCAAACTAGACGACCAGGTGGGCTTTGGGGTGTACTCTAAAGATCTAGAACTGGTCAAAGCGAAAAGTTTACCAGACCACTGCACCGGAGATCCTTGCAATTAAGGAAGTGGTGGAATGGCTAAGATATAATGTCATAACGACGATTGGCATAAATATCTTCTCAAAGAGCCAGACAGCCTTTAAATCCCTGGAGTACGTATTTCTGAACACAAAAACCGCTCTCGGCTGTCGCAAATCTCTGAACAGTACAAAATTCACGTATTCTTGGTGTCAGGCCACAGAGATATTCCAGGGAATTTTATAGCGGAGGAGCTTGCGCGACTAAGAACTACCTTATACATTCCAGGGATACTGGAAAGCCAAGTTTTCAGGACCAGGCGCAAAGGATCCACCTTAGTTACAAAAAACTTCAGACGTACTATCAGCACAGAAAAGATATGCGAAAATACCTCTATGATACAATTTCCACATTAACCACGCTCGGCGACTATTACACTGCCATATAAATCGATCTCCCGATTTAACGTCTTGGGCCTCAGGAAGACGCATTTTTGTCTAATTTGGCTATAACTTGGCAAGTAGTGTTCTACTACAACTTACAACAACTGTGTCTAGTATAGTTTATATCGGTCTTTAAACTATTATAGCTCCCATATAAACCAATCTCTCGTTTATAGTTCTTCAGTTCCTCACAAGTTTTAATATTTGCCTGGTTTGGCAGAAATTTGATATGTAGATTAAAATTATGCCCTTCAACTAAATTTATTTGGTATACATTTTTAGAAAGAGGATTCATGGTGGTGGTTTTCCAAGATTCGAACTTAGCACGTGTTTACTTGTTATACCCTCCATCATAGGATGGGGGTATACTAATTTAGTCATTCTATTTGTTACTCCTCGAAATATGTGTCGGAGACCCCATAAAGTATATATATTCTTGATCGTCATGTCATTTTAAGTCAATCTAGCCATATCCGTCCGACTGTCTGTCGTAAGCTCGCTAACTTTCGAAGGAGTAAAGCTAGCTGCTTGAAATTGCCATATAAACCGATCTTGGATCTTGACTTCTTGAGCCACATTTCTTATCCGATTTGGCGGAAATTTTGCATGAGGTGTTTTATTATGTCTTCCAACAACTGTGCTGAGTATGGTTGAAATCGGTCCATTACCTGATAGCTGTCATATTAACCTTGACTTCTTGAGCGTCTAGAGGGTGCAATTCTTATCCGATTTGTCTGAAATTTTGCATAACGTCTTTCGTTATGACTTTCAATAACTTTGTTAAGTGTGGTCTAAGTCAGTCCATAACCTGATATAGTTGACATATAAACCGATCTTGAATCTTAACTTTTTGAGCCACTAGAGGGCGCAAATCTTATCCGATTTGGCTGAAATTTCGCATGACGTTTTTTTATGGCTTCTAATAACTGTGCCAAATATGGTTCAAATCGTTCCATAACCTAATATAGCTGCCATTTAAACCGATCTGGGATCTTGACTTCTTGTGCCTCCAAAGGGCGTAATTATTATCTGATTTGGCTGAAATTTTGTACAACGGCTTCCGATCTGCGATCTTGACTTCTTGAGCCTCCAGAGGGTGTAATTATTATCCGATTTGGCTAAAATTTTGTACAACGGCTTCTGCCATGACCTTCAACATAGGTGTCAACTATGGTCTGAATTGGTCTATAGCCTGATACAGCTCCCATGTAAACCGATCTATCTATATTACTTCTTGAGATGCTCAAGGGATGCAATTCTTACTCGAATTGGCCGAAATTTTACACAATGACTTCTACTATGATCTACAACATTCAATTCAATTATGGTCCGATTCGAACCGTAACTTGATATAGCTTTAATATTATAGCAATTCTTTACTTTTATCCTTTGTTTGCCTAAAAAGAGATATCGGGAAAAGAACTCGACAAATGCGATCTATGGTGGAGGGTATATAAGAATCGGCCCATTTTTACTTGTTTTTTTTCTCTAAAATTATGACTAATTCTAATTTATGTGTGTGAAGATGTGAAATTCTTTTAAAATTTGCTCTAGATTTTGTATATGCCAAAGCCATATTTAAATTTAAAAGTAAGGAGAAACTTACGAAGAAATAAAATCTATCATACTTAATAAGTCATTAACCCAATGACAATTGTACTCGTGTAGTGTACGTATGAGTAAACAGTTTGAGTACAAATATGAGTGTGTGTGTGTGTGTGCTTACTACGAGTATGTGAGCCATGTGGAGTTATTCAAATTATTATTACAATAACATTAACCACAGCAGCAGCAGCAGCAGCAGACCCAACAACAACAACCAAAGAGCACGAACAAACAAAAAAAACGTCAAAATTGAAATATTTAAAATACCCAGACAACAACAATTGCCATCAATCTTTAAGATTTTGTTTTTTTTTTCTTCGTTTTTTTTTTTTAACAACAATTAATGCTTACTTTTTTCCCTTACAAATAAAGACAGTCATAAAGTTTTTGAGGGGATTTAAATATACGCCGTCATACCTACACCACCACCACCACCATCGCCATCACCATCGCCACTTAAAAGGAACATTTCATTTCTCTTTAAGCCCAGCAACCAAGTGGTGGTCAAGCCATAAGCCATAGTGATTGAATATAAGCTGCTGATATCAACTACTACAACAACAACTCCATACAGCGACGGCAGTTAAATTAAAATACAAAACAACCAACAATATATCCATAAGATATACATTAACGCATAAATCTTTTACATTGCGAGGCAAGCCAAAACCAATGACCAAAAATAAACTAAAAGCCATAGCCTATCTACATATAAGCATGCCCCTTTTGGGGCCTTCCAACAGTACCAAACCATCAACCAACCAACCAACCACACTTACTTACATACTTATCGTAGATAGCTTTTAATAAAAAGCCAACAACAACGCCAACAACAAAATTATAATCGTATATACTTTCAATCACTTTTATTGTAGCACCACTCAACCTAACAGCCCAACTATCCCAAAACTGCCTCCCTTCCCTTCATCAATAGCTCCAGAAAATGCCAAAACAACAAAAAATTGGAAATTACATTTAAACTTTCCAGAAGTAGAAGAATTCATTTAAATTCAAAGAAATCGAGGAGAAAAGGAGCCAAGAATAAATAAAAGAAATCATTCTGCCCCTTCTGATTATGCCTTCAAGTGTTTCATGATTTTTATTTCTTTGTTTGTCTCTTTTTGCTGGGCTGCTTAAATCGATGATTTTTTATTGTTCCACTATGTTGGTTGCTCTGTTCTTTTTTTTCTCTTTTCTTCTTGAAATGTGTGATTTAATAGCGAGTAGTGTAACAATTGTCTGTCTAAACGCCTTCCCCCCAAAGAGAAATCATAAAAATATGGCTTTAAATATCAATGTACAGTACAGATGTAGCCAAAGACGCAACCTCCATCATCATAATAAAAATAATAGTAATGGTAATAATAAATAATTTTATTCAAATTGTTTGCGTCTATTCCATCATGCTGTCCAAAAGTTTTGTTTTTGTGCTATACAAAAAAAAAAATTTACATGAGCATTAAAGTCAATTTGGAGGGGGAGGGAAATTCTAAAGATATTAGAGTTCATAGATATGACCAATGTTTAGCTTGGCTCATAATGGTAGCAAGTAAAAATGTGCCATGTTCGGCATTGCCGAATCCTGGGAACCTACTTCCATGGATTCTTCTAAAAATTTACCCACAGACGGACGGGCATGGCTAAATTGACGCTGAACTTCAAGATTATTTATGGCATTCACATCAATATAAGTTACAAACACAATGAAGAAGTTGGTATAACCTCATTATATAGTAGAGACTATAAAAGTTATGAACACTCATCAACTTCATTCTGCAAAATATTTCGAATCCTGGCAAGAACATCAGACAAATTTTCAGCGGTGGTTATCCCCTTCTAATGCTGGCGACATTTGTGAACTCATGCATAGAAACCATGAAGAAACTTCTTTCCGAAGAGGTGTCGCACTGCGGCACGTCGTTTGGACTCAGCTAGAAAAAAGGAGATCCTTATCATTGAATTTAAAATTGAATCGAACATCACTCATTGATATGTGAGAAGTTTGCCACCTGTTTCTTATTGGAATGTTCTTGAGCAAATTTGTGGCATTGAGAAACAAATCCCCGATGAATCTTGGAAATAAAGTTTCTCCCTCTATTTCGACCTGGCGAAGTCAATGCAGATATTATGGTGTCTGGGCATAGATCACCTTGTGCAAGAATGTAGTGGACCCTAAGTACAATGAATCCTGCAAAGAAACATAGAATTCTCAACAAGCAAGAGCGTGCTAAGTTCGGCCGGGTCGAATCTTATATACCCTCCACCATGGATAGCAGTTGTCGAGTTCTTTGCGCGGTATCTTTTTCTAGGCAAACATAGAATAATGAAAAAGAACTGTTATGCTGTTGGATATATATCAAGTTATAGTCCGATTCGAACCATAAATGAATTGAGTGCTGAACATTGTAGAAGTCATTTTGTAATATATTAGTCCATTCGGATAAGAATTGTGCCTTGTAGGGGCTCATTATGCAAAATCGGGAGCTGTATCAAGCTATAGATCGATTCAGACCATATTGGAAACGTATGTTGAAGGTCATGGGAGAAGCCGTTGTACAAAATTTCTGCCAAATCGGATGAGAATTGCGCCCTTTAGAGGTTCAAGAAGTCAAGATCCCAGAACGGTTTATATGTCAGCTATATTGGGTTATGAACCGATTAGCGCCATACTAAGCACAGTTGTTGGAAGTCATAACAAAACATCTCATGCGAAATTTCAGCCAAATCGGATGAGAATTGCGCCCTCTAGAGGCACAAGATATCAAGACCCAAGATCTCTTTATACGGCAGCTATATCAGGTTATGAACCGATTTAAACCCCAGCACAGTTGTTGAGTGCGATACCAAAACACCACGAGCAAAATTTTCGTCAAATCGGACGAAAATTGCGCCCTTTAGAGGGCCAAGAAGTCACGACCCGAGATTTGGACCATTTACCGACCTACACTAAGTAAACACGATCGATAAGTAAACACGATCATTGGGTGTTTACGAATTGCATGGGTTAACTGCGATCGATAAGTAAACACGATCATTGGGTGTTTACGAATTCCTCGGGTTAACTGTGAGCAGGCTGGAACTTAGAGGTCCGATCTTTGTGGTGTTCATCGCTGTCACGAGAAGATTAGCTGCTAGCTACTGCGTCCACAACAAAGGCCTGCCCAAGACTATTGATTTCAGCTTTCAAGACACACTAACAATCGAAGAGTATTTCAAGAACTGAACCTTTCGTTTAAAAATACAACATTGTATGAGACAATTGATCACAGAGTAAAACGGATACAAAGACAGCGAAATGAGTGAATGCAAAAAAGAGTCCTTCAGCAAAAAGAAAGATTGATTAAGATTTCAATGAGTACACGTTATACAATGTTTTTTTATATGAGAAAACAAACAGTTTGCAAACGATTTGTGTGATCAGTTCATCTTTTGAAAATGACAGCGAGACGCTTTCATATGACTCAGTTCACAGCGAGTAATTTCTCATAGCTCACTGTAGGGGCGATGGATTCGCGATAAAAATGCTTCCAAGCTCTGAATGTTGGCTGTTTTTCTTAGTTATCTACTCAACAGCAACTTCGTTTTACCCTATTTTCAGTGTCACGCTCTTCAGTAGTCCTGAAATATAACGTCATGTGGGTTCAACGTTCACGAGTTCAACAAAAACAGTCTCCATTGAATGGTATTGTGCAGGCCTTTGGTCTACAGGTTTCGGGTAGTGGAACGGATATAGCCGCCATATAAACCGATATCCCGATTAGACTTCTTGAGCTTCTAGAGGGCGCAATTCTTATCAAATTCTGTTTAAGTTTTGCATATGTCGCTTTGGTATGACTCCCAATAACTGTACCATATGGTCTAAATCGGTTGATAACCTGATATGGCTGTCATATAAACCAATATCCCAATTTGTCACTCTGACCCACTGGAGGGCGCAATTTCTACTCGTTTTGCCATGCCTGAAATTTTGATATTTTTCTATGACTTCTAACAGCCATGTCAAGTGCGGTCCATATAGGCCAATAACTTGATATACCACATATATATTTGAAAAAAGTTATTCAAAGAACTTGACTAATGGGATCCAGGGTGGAGGGTATATAAGATTCTGCTCGGCCGAACTTAGCACTCTTTTACTTGTTCAATATAATGCGCTTCCTTTCACCAGCTATTTTCAGACCTTTAACCATTTTTTCGAGCCTTCACTCGCACTTTTTGGGTTGTAAACAATATTATAAGCTGCCAATAACACAAAAAATATGTAGCTGTCTCTAAATATACCAGTGTGAACGTTGCAACACTTCGTCTCAGCTATCCTGTACAATATATACATATATATTTGTTTGAAACACTGCTAACTATATATTAAATAATATGGAAAAGTGGAGTTTGGCTTTCGTTGGGTCAACTCAAACTTGTTTGTGAAACCCAAATCACATTATAGCAAAAAACGACTTTACAGCAATAATGTCATTGAAGCAGATTTATTGATATAAATGTGTTAATATACCATATGTAAATGTGAACGCATGTATTTTTTCTATCATATACATCACACCGCTGTTCGAATTTGTATCTTTTAAATGCGAGCATACTTTCCAAGTACCAACACATAAAGTAACTCAAGTCATTCTTTTTTTAACTCTACACTTTTTTTTGTTGTTAACTCAAGTACTTAAAGTTTAACCCAAAAAACAAAAACAACAACATCAGCCAAAAAAATATGATGTGGGTAACTTTTTCTTTGGTCCACCAACAGTCAGTCAGTAAGGCCTTCTATACAACTATTTAATGTTAGCCCTGTTTATAGTGTCCATAGTGTTTGTTGGTCGTTGATTTGTTGTAGCTATTTTTTCGGTGTTGCTGCTATTGAAGTCATTTGATAGATTTAATACTCTCCATACGCCATAATTTCATTCGTCATTTGTTTTTGTTTAATTTAATACCAGAAAAAGCCAACTGAAGAACCAACACCAACGAGAAATAACCCAAAGAAATTCAAATCAGAAATCACCAAAATTTGGTTGCTTTTTTTTCCTAAAGCAAAGAAAACAACGTCAGCCTGTGTGGTTATGAAGGCGGTGGCGGAGGTAATGATGACGGCGACGCACATGGGTTGGTTCAATTTTAATGCTCATAATCATAAACTCTATTTTGATACAAAAGAAAGAAAGAAATACAAAAAAAAAAAAACAGATTTAAATAAGGTTTCATTAAACAGTAGAATAATGTGTTCAAAATAGGAAATTGTACATTAGGCTGTGAGTTGATGGAGGAGAGAATATGGGAAGAAATTGCCACATCTTCCTAGAGAGTTTAAAGAAGAGTTATACAACAAAGAATAAAATATGCTCACCGGCTTGATTTTTATTAAATTTTGATAACTGAAGAGAACTTTTTCAAATGATCAGGGATAAAATTGAAAACCCTTCTAAAATGAGTAGGAGAGAAGCTATTGTACAATACATCACAATATCAAATTTCTTCGAAATCGGACTAATGATGAGCTTTGTTTTAATCGACGAATGCAGATGTGAATAGATATGGCACACTACTCACAAGACAGCACATGCTACTCGCCTTCACCCAGAGAAAAGTTTATACGAAACGTGCTCATTTCAGTACCATAAGATATTAATAGTAAAGCAACATTGTATGGCACAAAACCAATACCGGATGGTATGGATGAAACATAGAATGATTAGTACCGTTTGGTAGCATTATTACCGAACTGGTTTTAATACCAATCTGTTATTGGTTTTAGCACCAGATCGTTATTGGTTTTAGTATCAAACCGTTAATGATTATTCCTCCAAATTGATTATGAACCAAAAACAACCATTAAAAATAATTTTAATCTAATTTTATTTCGATTAATTATGTAAATAATTACAAAAACTAATTTTATACCGTGATCAATAGAGCTTGCAAACTATCGATAATCGCAACATTCGAAAATGAGAAGTAGAAATCGGGAAATCGATTTATATAGAAGCAATATCAATGCTCAGACCGAATAAAACCAAATCTATTGTATTGTAGTAAAGCCAGTTGAAAGTCATGAGAGAAATCATTGTAAAAAATTTTAGCCCAATCAAACGAAAATTGCGACCTATATAGGCGCAAAGTATCCCAAAAAATACATTCAGTGTCGAATCGCTTATTTTTATTAAATATGGGAAAAAATTTGCATTGCCGATAGTATCGATAGGAATAATTTCAATCGATATTCAGAAAAAAAATAAAATATCGATAGTGCCATCGATATTTTGCCGGCTCTAATGGCCAACCTCAATTCTTTGTATTCAGCAATTCCATATCCATTGATTCCCAGAAGTGGTTTTAATATGAATACACTAACACAGCATCGCTTTCCACACAAGAGACTAACATGTTTTTGATGTAGAATGTCCTCAGAATTTGTACTATTTCTATATTCACCGCTTTCGAGTATTTGAGCAGGGATTTACGCACTCGAATTGTATTAAAACATTCTATTTATTTATCAAATTTTTTATCATGACGTCAATATTTTAAGTACAAAGCTTAACAACATTTCTGGTACGATGGCAAGGGTACAAATGTGACGCCGTCAATTCTGAATAGCCTCCTTTATCTGGTATTGAATTGATACTAAATAGTATTAAAAATCTTTGGCAAAATACCGCAATTTTTTTTATCAGTGTATACCGACGCCATCGATATCATGAGCCGGTCGACGAAAGTAGTAACTGCAGCCTTTGTATGAATCGATAGAAAATCAGTGAAAATGGGTCTGGTTGTAAATGGAGATAAGACAAAAAGGATGATAGTAACCCCAAAATGCCTTGTAAGGGGTTGATTTTTAAGAGCTATAGGAAAATTAAAAAAAAAAAAACACTAAATACAGAAAAAATGCATGAAATCTGTATTTGAATCGATAGTACGGTTCATATAATTCAATGTTTGATGATTATTTCATGCAAATGTTGACCGTGACTGTGCCTCAAATGGTCCATCTGCTTAGTCCAATTTTGACATACTCTTTCCAACATTTCGGCCGGTATCTCACGAATAAATGCTTCAATATTGTCTTCCAATACGTCAATTGAAGCGGGCTTGTCTGCATAGACATGAGCTATAACATAGCCCCACAAAATGTAGCCTAAAGGCGTAAAATCGCACGATCTATGCGGCCAATTGTCCGTTCCCGAACGTGAAATAAATTGTTCACCGAACTCGCCTCTTAATAAGTCTATTTTAACTTGTGCTGTGTGGCACGTGACACCGTCTTGTTGAAACCACATGTCATTCAACAAGTCAAGCTTTTGCATTTTGGGCAAAACAAAAGTTGGATATCATCTCATGATAGCGTTCACCATTCACAATTACGTTACGATTCGCTTTATCATTGAAGAAGTACGGTCCAATGATGCCACCAGCCCATAAACAGGTCCAAACTGTGACTTTTTCTGGATGCATTGGTAGCTCTTGCAATGCTTCTGGCTGATCTTGGCTAGGTCATGTTGTCAGAAAGAATGAACAAGCTCCGGCGAAGAAGTCTTTTGAAAGCTACCACGATGGTACACGCTAATCGAGACGGCCAAAAGCCCAATGGAAAGATCAAGTGGTGAGAGACACTTCGCAACTTGGTGTCAGAGATTATAGAAGGAGTGCAGAAGATCGAGGCGCTTGGAACGCCATTCTACGTTCGGCTAATGTTCTGTCATAGCTAATTAATGTAAAGTAAAAGCACAAATGGAATGACTACACTCGTAGAAAAAAGTTTGCTGAAAATAACAAACACTGTCCGCTAAATATTAGTAGTTAATTTTGCTGCTATTATACCAGTAGATCTGCAATTTCAGAGCAGCAGGCTGACTGCTGAAAAGTCTGTTGTTTGCTGAAAATTACTGCTGCTTGATTATGAAGGGGATGTTAGAAGAAAATTGAGATACAAATGTAAATGTGAGTCTCAGTGGATGTTTATAATCATCACTGAATGTATTCTTCCCATAATCTTTTTTCTTTAAATTTAGAAACAAAAGGCCATGCCAGTCATGTACACATTACTAGGGCAAACCAAAAATTGCGATCAAGCTCAGCCACATTTCGAAATGTACATCAATGGATAGCTAAGGTACCTCCAACAAAATTCCAAAAAAAAAATTCTAAAAAATGCCCAAAGTAATCAAAACAAGTAACAGGTAACCATAAAAAAAGCATACACTTTTTTTCAGCAGAATTGTGTACCCAAAACAGCAGATTTTGTTAGTTGAAATAGCAGTAAGAAATGTTTGCTAAAACAGCAGCCCTATGTTTGCTTAAACAGCTGTAATGACTGCTTCCCCATTTTCAGCAGACAAAAAACTGCTGTTTTAGCAAACGTTTTTGCTTTTTTGAAAAACAAATTTGGCTGAGCATAGATGAGTTTACCTAGCATCCTATAGTAGTGAGCATAAACAGTATTTTCACATAAAAAAAATTGGTCGTTTGAATTGGTAACACTTCGTGTCCGCTGTACTGTATATTGAAGTATAGCTTCTAGCTAGTGAAGTAAAGCACCAGTTCGTTAGTGGAAAGTTTCGTGGATGAATTTGCATTTGCAGAAGAAGACCATTTTAATTGTCGCTGCAACGGATACCAATGGTTGAAAATTTCTTTTTGTATTTATACTTAGAAAAAATAGATGGGCCTATACTAAAGCCTTCATTCGTAGAGATGCCCAATGATGGGGTATTTATTGGATAAATACCCAATAAATACCTTTTTTTGGGTATTTATAATTTTGCATATATTTTTGGTATAAAAACATTTTACAAAAAAATTTTTAATGATTTCGTATTTTTTGTATAAAAACCTGAACTTACGACCTCATAAAATTGGAACTTGGTTGTATATAGCCGCTATATGGACCGATCTCCAGACTTGAGGCAATAAATTGGTCGTTTTCATCTGATTTCAATGAAATTTGGCACTATGAGTTTTGGTAGACTCCTATCCATTTCTGTGAAGTGTGGTCCAGATCGGACCATTTTTAGATATAGCTGCCCTATATACCGACCGTCCGATCTCTTGATATAGGGTATTAAGACTATAAAAGATCCATATATATCTTTCATCCGATATGACCTTTAAGGGCTGTGGTTCTTTTCAATAGGTATGCAGAATAAAAGTCTGGCTAGATTTTAACATAGGTATTGAGAGAAGTACGTATTCTCGGTGGTCTAGCGTATAATATAGAGTCGTCCCCGCCGACATTTGCTTCTTCTTACTGGTTTTACTGTGTGAATTTGTTTGCAATGATAAGAAGGAAACGAGCTAGACCCAATTTTGAGTATGCCGATCGACTTAGAATTAATTCCTCATTTGATTTGGCTATATACATCTGTATGTCTGTCGACTTTTACTTTTCCTTATTTGTTTTTTATGACAATATATCTACCTCTGGATTTAATACAACAATGCTAGAGAATAAGCAGACACAAATTGGAGAGGTAAGTAAGTTTTGCCCATGAACATTCCACTAAGGAACAGGGGAAACTTCTCACATATCATTGATTGAAGTCCGATTCAAGTTTAAGCTCAATGATGGGGCTCTTTATTATAGCCGAGTTCGAACAGCGTGCCGCAGTGCAATATCTCTTAATAGAGAAAAATTTTTAGATGAATTTTCTTAAATATTGATCTAAAAATCAATAAATTTCTTTGAGAACACATTAAAATCAAATTATAAAAGATTTATTGTTAAATCACACACACACACATACATGCCCAATACTTCTTGGAAAAAAATGAAGCCAACAACAAGCAACAACAAAATTAAAAATCCAAATTTATATGATTTTGAAATTGATTAAGAAAAATAAATTATTTTTAAGGCGCCAATAATGTCGAATAACCTAGAAAAATCTCAAAACATATCAACAAGACCGCAAAACATCAAAGATCTTCAAAAAAAGGCAACTAGGAAAAACTTCGATATAAAACATTGAGAAAAATTAAAACAAATCGACAAAACAATAAGCAATGAATAAATAACAACAAGAACTATGTTTGCCATGAATGAATGAATGCATCAGTTGAGGCTAGATGGATGGATAAATGGAGGGATTGATGAATGCGAATCCAACAGAACAATTGTATGAATACATCGATTGATATTGAAGAAAGAGAGAATGGTAGCGTTTATGGTAGTGTCACAATTAAGATCGTTTATGGCAGATTTAATGGCACAAAACGCACATAGAGAAATAGATCTATTCAATATGTTCGATAAAATAAAACAAAAAGAAGAACAAGAACAAAAATACAAATAAACATTTCCACATAATATTTAATGTGTCAGACAAGCACAGATGGACGGACGGACAGACGGACGGAATATATGCGCCCTGCTGCGTGTAATGTATCCAACAACAAAAGCCAAAGGAGAGTATACCGCCTGCGTTGTATCATTCCAGGCCATTCATTCCATCGATAAAGATGGAAAAAAAAGTATTAGAAATAAAAACACTACTAAAACACATTAATTTTTGTTAATAGAAGACATATGTGATGCCTTATTCTTGATGGTTTGGGGGCAAACAGGCGTATGGCAAAGGGTAGACCAGCAGCAGCCGGCTTACTTTCAAACATCATTTGCTTTAAGGGGTCTTATTAGAGATCTTTTCTTTGCTTGCTGGGGGCTTTTGGCCTTTTGGTATCGATCTTAGCATCTTATTGCAAAATTTAGCAAATGTTTCTTAAATATTATTAGTAACACAAATATATCGTATATAGCTTTGCTTCGCTTCGCTTCTATATGGACAGCAGCAAGATTCGCTTAAATAATTACAACACAACAAAAGTGGGGAAAAAATGGACAAAAATAACAACTTAAACACATCATCGACATGAAAGTAAAACACATTAAGATCCATTAGATAGATATCCCCCCACAATGAGGCTCGTTCTTTTTGCTAAGCATTTAGACATTTGCCATACGCCATCTATCCATACATTCATCTAGCCATCTATCTATCGATGTATCTATGTTGGGCTAATAACAATGATTTCTTATTTTTTTTCTTTCTGTTTCATCCCCATCGAAGTTAGAAAATCTGTTTGTGTAATGTAGGCGGTTTTTAATTCGTTTTTTTTTGACTCTTTGCAAAAGAAAAAAATCTTTTCTTGTTGTCTAATTCAAAGCTTGTTTTATGAAGTAACAAAAACCATACTCGATATTCTCCTCAATAGACATGTTCTCCATTGGCCATAATGTAAAATAATTAAGGTCAATAAACCATGTTTTATGGAATGTGGGTACGGATATTAAGACTGACGATTTCAAAACATTTGTCATTCTCGCTACGCATAAGAACAATAGAATTTATTGAGTAATTGCTTAAGATCTTAACACCAAGTGGTGTTCTAGATGAGATTTTTTTTAGCAAAGATAACGATTAACGAACTAGAATCCGGCATAGTTTGCAGGTTTGAGTTACTATGGAAACAAATTGAACTTCAAATCCATCATTTTGGAAAGGGCCAGGAAGGCAACATTGCCCTATACACCTGCCAGAGAGCCATTGGCAAAAGTTGGGGGTTTAGTCAGCGTGTCATGCATTGGGTATATACTGCAATGATCAGACCTATAATGCAATATGGTGTTGTGATCAGGTGGACGGCGCTTCAAAAATCCACCTACTGCTCAATACTTAACCGGATCCAAAGGATGAGAACGACACCATTTGATGGAAAAAATTTCAAGTTTTGCCCATGAACGTTCCACTAAGGAACAGGGGCAAACTTCTCATAAATCAATGAGAGCAGTCTGATTCAAGTTGAAGCTCCTAAGGGGCCTCCTTTTTATAGCCGAGTCCGAACGGCGTGCTCTCTTCTTTGGAAAGAAGTTTTACATGGCATAGTACCTCATAAATATTGCCAGCATTAGGAGGGGTAAACCACCGCTGAAAATTTTTTCTGATGGTCTTGCCAGGATTCCAAATCAGGCGTTCAGCGTCATAGGCGGACATGCTAACCTCTGCGCTACGGTGGCTTCCTAATCCTCATTCTCCTCCACCATCTGATGCGCTGAATTTAATGCTGCATCTTATACCTCTGGACATTGTGGCTAGACAAATTGCAGCGACCACTGCCATGAGGTTAAGGGAGCTTTCTCATGAGTCATGTGGCAGCTACGAACGCTGTGTTATTCTTGATACAATATCCAATAATCCAGGCAGTGTGGATTACACCCTACCTGAGCCGCTTTTTGATAAAATTTACTGTACCACAATTCCTGATAGAAGCAATTGGAACTACGATATCCCTGGTAACAGAAGTTACATAGACTTCTATACGGATGATTCCAAACTAAACGACCAGGTGGGCTTTGGGGTGTACTCTAAAGATCTAGAACTGGTCATATCGAAAAGGTTACTGAAGTGGGTATCAAGGGGAGATTCTTGCAATTAAGGAAGTGGTGGAATGGCTAGCTTAGGTTAGGTTGAAAAGAGGGTGCAAATATTAATCCGCCCCATGCCAATATGGACATACACCTAAGTCAGTAATCGGCTTGTTGTGCGCTCTAAAAACTATAAAGTAACCTCTAAAAAGAAAATTTTAAGTTAGAAAGTCCGTGCTACTTACAAAATCTTTAATTGTTTTCAATACCACTCCCCTAAGTTGGTTCATGTCTGGTATTGTGTCTCCACCTAAGTGCCGGTATCTGTTAGATGCAAAAGCCGGGCAATGACAAAAGAAATGCACCAACGTCTCATTATCTTCCCCTCATGCCCTACACATGCTATCACTTCCCGCACCGATTTTATATAAGTGAGCTCGAAGTCCTATGTATCCCGTTATGATACCATTAGCTATACTGACCTCCTTCTTGCTTCCTTTCAGTAATAGCCTTGTCTTCTCACGATCTGGATCCCACCATAGAATTTATGCCGTCCTACCGACCGTTTCGCTGTTCCACAATGTTGCATGCGCATTCGTCGCCCACTCTCTTAACTCGGACTGCGTCAACTCGAAAGGCTTCGGGTTAACCAAGTTAATTAAAGGCAGTTCTTTGGTCTTCACCGCCAAATCGTCTGCCCTTTCATTTCCCCCTACTCCGTTATGGCCCGGCACCCAAACGATGCGAATTTTCCCATCCTCGGAGAAGGCGTTAATCACCTTCTTACACTGCAAGACTGTTCGTGACCTTACCGTCCTGGTTGTTATTGCCCTTATGACAATTTTACTGCCAATAAAGATATTCACACTCAACGTCCTCGCGTTAGCACCACACCACTTCACGCATTCCGTGATCGCTTTGATCCATCCGTGTAACATGATCTTCCAGATGGCAATACTAGGGTTCCGTAAATCCAAGACTATGCCGATGGCACCAGTGCCTCGCACTCGAATTCAAGGTTCATCTAAAGTATCCGATCGGAAACCTCTTCCCTTCCTTCCAGGTTTCCTATCGTCGCCTCGATTATACCGCTATGATATGAGCTGCCTCCATCCTCAACCCATTCTCCCATCGCCTTAGGTCTCATGGCCGCAGTGGCTGCCTCACACTTAATGTGTATGCCAGATTAAAAGTATCTCATGGGTACTTTTATTTGCGAAGGCTTCAACAACCATACGTTGGTAGGCAGTTGAATGAGGTCCAAGTAGCATTAACCCGACTGAGGAACAACAAGGCAGCAGGAGCCGACGGGCTACCCGCTGAACTATTTAAGACCGGAGGCGAATCGCTACTAAGTCTAATGCATCAGCTCGTCTGAGCGATATGGCTAGAAGAACGCATAGCCGATGATTGGAACCCCAGCATACTATTTCCCCTATACACAAGAAAGGATATAAGACGGAATATGTGGACTGCAGGAGAATAAGTATCCTTCCCATCGCACACAAGATACTCCCGAGCTTAATCTAAAGTCAATGGGATAATTGTCTATCTAGCGCCGTATCTTGCAGCAAGCGCTCGCGACATTGAGGCATACTTGCGACTTGGGGCGTTGGTTTATGTAAATTATTATAAGGATAAGAGCAGAGCGGACCAAGGACATTTTCTACGAGCGCCTAGAAAGAGAATACGACCGCTACCCTGCCCATGACCGTTCTGGTAGATTTTAATGCGAAGATAGGTAAGGAAAATATAGATGATATAAAGTAGCAGTGACCATGCACTGCTTCCATCCTCAATCCCTTCTCCTATCGCCTTAAGTCTCATGGCCGCAGTGGCTGCCTCACACTTAATCTGTATATCAATGGGTCGGGTATCTATTGGTTGCCCAAAAAGTAATTGAGGATTTTTCATATAGTTTTTCACAGCTTGTGACTCTGTAATTGCATTCTTTCTTCTGTCAGTTATCAGCTGTTACTTTTAGCTTGCTTTAGAAAAAAAGTGTAAAAAAGTATATTTGATTAAAGTTCATTCTAAGTTTTATTAAAAATGCATTTACTTTCTTTTAAAAAATCCGCAATTACCAACCCAATAGTATAGTCTCCAGTGCCCTAGTAAGCGTGGTCCTCATCGCTCCGCCTATGCCTAGACAACATGTTCTCCGAACCTGTTGTATGGTCCTTATGTTGCACTTTTTCTCCATAGCAGTCCTGCAAACTACTGAGGCGTAAGTAAGTATTGGTCTAATCACGCTCCTGTAGAGCCAATGGACGAGTCTACGTACGGCCCGTCTACATAGTGCCCCACATTTGTGAGCCTTCTCAGTACGCTCCTGAATGTGACACTTTCAATTCAGTTTCCTGTCCAAGATCACACCTAAGTATCTGACCTTGACCAGATATCGAAATCGTCTTATTGAGGAAAGGTGGTGCGATAAATTGGTCCACCTTCGTCTTCCACGTGAACAGGCATTTAAAAGTCTTCTCTGGGTTAACGTTGGCGCAATGCATAAATCTCCAACTACAACCCTCTTACAAGAATTTGGTTCAAGAATTGCTCTTTAGCTATTTCAGGAATGCTTTTTATGCCAAACAGAACATAAAAGCATTTCACATTTCTTAAACATCGAACTTCCTATGATGCCACTTATTATTGAGGTAAATCGCCAATTTGAAGTCATTTCCTGACTGGGAAGAGTGAAGTTTCCGCGCAGTTTCTGAATGGGATATTCCTCAAAAAAATGTGCATTTTGCCATATACTCTTCAATCAGACATTTTTGTACAGTTTGAGAGCATTTGCCTTTGGGCATAACGTCCAACAAAAGAATGCAATGGCGAACTCTGCAAAAGATCGCAAGTTTGCATCGATGATAAGTTTCTGATTTTCAGCTTCCCCTAAAAACAAGAGGAGCCTAATCATTTAGTATGAACCTGAATAGATTACTACTCATCAATATCGAAAAAACGCTTGTCCTCAATAACATTTTCCTAGAAAACACACATCGGAGTAAATAGGATAAAAAACCAGAATCTTTAGCACATTTCTATTAAAAAAGATTCAACACTCTAATGAAGACTATGTATCACTTAACAAATGAGCATAATGGCAATTGCAAAAGTTCTAAAAAATTTTATATATTTATTTATTGCCAATTAACATATAAAACGAAATAAAAAAAGAACAAACCTTTTTGAATACCATAAAAATAACAATGACACATTTCGAAAAAATTAAGAAATAATTGTGAGATTATTAGCTTTTTTAAGAAAAAAAAAAAAACACGAATATAAAAAGAACACCAAATGCTACTTTTGGAAGCGAATTATTTTGTAACCCCATTAAATTATAATGAATCTGAATAAGCACTTTCATGAGTAAGTGTGGCATTAGCAGTATTTCATGAGGGTTCCTCTTTTCCTTTGCTTAAGCGTTGAGAGAGAAAAAAGAAAATCCAAAATCAATATGTTTTCCGTCTAGCACTTCATGGCTTTCTCATGCAAACAGACGCAAAGACAGACATTTTAATATCTTTTTCTAAATGTGAATATGCATTGTCCGCCTTTGATTCTGATCATATCACATTCTTGTTAATTTTATTTAAGCAAAACAATTTCAATATAAATACATAGGCAAGTTGCCGCAAAAGTGAAATAACTCAAAATAGGGAATTATGCAAAAATCAAAAATAGTATTAAACCCACAAAAGGTATCATAAAGCAAAATAAAATCTAAGCCTTATTATTGTCATATAATCGAGACAATGTTTATTGCTTAACTAATAATTTTCATTATAGGTTTCTTCAAATAATTAAAAAAAAAAAAAAAATTTAATTTTTTCTAAAAACTTAAATTTTTGTTATATCACTCTCTAGCTGCCACACATGCCAAATGTTTATATGTTTATAATGTGCATAAGCACATTTGCTCTTCCATACTATGGCCAATGAATAATTCCCCCCTTCTTTGTCGTGTTTGCCTCAATTGGTATGTTCATTGCCCATATGAATGGCAGATATGGCTCGTCCGTCTGTCTGTCTGTCCCTAGCTCCAGATGGTTTTTCGAATTGTTATGGGCAATACGCTCGTACTTATACCCACCCCATCCTAGCAAGACGACTGAAGTGTGTTTGATTTGTTGTCTAAAGATGTATTACTCCACTTTAGAAAAATAGACGGAAAAAAAATTAAGAATCAAATTTATTTTTAGTGAAGTGATTATGATTACTTTGATTGCTTAATGTAATTCTTTGTTTTTAATTTTTTTTTACCGACGTTATTCTCAATCCATGATTTGCTGTTGTTGTTGCTGGACTATTCCAAGGAAATAAACTTCAAACCTCAACAAAAATTCGAAAAATCGACAGATTGCCATATTATTTCTGGAGGGGGAACAAAGGGAACTCTGTCTTTCGTTATGGGGGTGAAGTTGCCCAAAACGTAACGCTGGAAATATGAATTGAAATTAAAATACATGTGTACATTTGAATTGTTCATAAGAAATCACACCATTGAGTTAATGGCATTTGCTAATAACGAAAATCTATAGCACATTGAGATATGCGGCAAAAAAAAAAGAATGAATGTAAATACATTGGACAGAAGCGGCGTGATTATAACTGAAGGGAGGGGTCATAAAAAAGTTCAAATTTTCAAGAAAATTTTCTCGAAAGACAAAAATTCAGTGAAATTTTTTCGAAAGGCAAAATTTCAGTGAAATTTTCTCTAAAGACAAAATTTCAGTGAAATTTTCTCTAAAGACAAACTTTCAGTGAAATTTTCTGTAAAGACAAAATTTCAGTGAAATTTTCTGTAAAGACAAAATTTCAGTGAAATTTTCTGTAAAGACAAAATTTCAGTGAAATTTTCTGTAAAGACAAAATTTCAGTGAAATTTTCTCTAAAGACAAAATTTCAGTGAAATTTTCTCTAAAGACAAAATTTCAGTGAAATTTTCTCTAAAGACAAAATTTCAGTGAAATTTTCTCTAAAGACAAAATTTCAGTGAAATTTTCTCTAAAGACAAAATTTCAGTGAAATTTTCTCTAAAGACAAAATTTCAGTGAAATTTTCTCTAAAGACAAAATTTCAGTGAAATTTTCTCTAAAGACAAAATTTCAGTGAAATTTTCTCTAAAGACAAAATTTCAGTGAAATTTTCTGTAAAGACAAAATTTCAGTGAAATTTTCTCTAAAGACAAAATTTCAGTGAAATTTTCTGTAAAGACAAAATTTCAGTGAAATTTTCTGTAAAGACAAAATTTCAATGAAATTTTTTCTAAAGACAAAATTTCAGTGAAATTTTCTCTAAAGACAAAATTTCAGTGAAATTTTCTCTAAAGACAAAATTTCAGTGAAATTTTCTCTAAACACAAAATTTCAGTGAAATTTTCTCTAAAGACAAAATTTCAGTGAAATTTTCTCTAAAGACAAAATTTCAGTGAAATTTTCTCTAAAGACAAAATTTCAGTGAAATTTTCTCTAAAGACAAAATTTCAGTGAAATTTTCTCTAAAGACAAAATTTCAGTGAAATTTTCTCTAAAGACAAAATTTCAGTGAAATTTTCTCTAAAGACAAAATTTCAGTGAAATTTTCTCTAAAGACAAAATTTCAGTGAAATTTTCTCTAAAGACAAAATTTCAGTGAAATTTTCTCTAAAGACAAAATATCAGTGAAATTTTCTCTAAAGACAAAATTTCAGTGAAATTTTCTCTAAAGACAAAATTTCAGTGAGATTTTCTCTAAAGACAAAATTTCAGTGAAATTTTCTCTAAAGACAAAATTTTAGTGAAATTTTCTCTAAAGACAAAATTTCCCTAAACACAAAATTTCAGTGAAATTTACTCTAAAAACAAATTTTCAATAATTTTTTTTAAAAGAGTGATCGCTTATTCTTTTTTCTTGTTTTTTGCGGTTAAGGGCCATACTTCAGGAAGCACTGCGTATGTCGGCGAAGTGGGCTGCCGAAAGTTATCTTGACCTAAATATGTCTAAGACAAAAGTTGTTTTTTTTCAGCAGGAGATAAAAAGTACCTACGCTGACACTTGTCTCGTTGGGGAAATACAAAGTTCAATTTGCTGAAACAATTTGCTGGACAAGAAATTAAATCCAACATTTTAGAATATGCAAGAGGGGCAACTCTTACCTTATACATCTTCAAGAGAACAATTGACTGTATACTGCAGTTGTCAGACCTATAATGTTTACAGTGTTGTGGTAGGGTAGACGGCGCTCCAAAAGTCCAACTACAATTCAATACTCAGCCAGATTCAAGGATAGATTGGGTAAAAGAACACTCACCTGGCAACCGCAGAGGTTTCCGCTTCATTCGGAGTCCTTTTGTTCATTGTATTCGTCTTTGAAGGAAATGAAATAAGGCAGAGAGACACGAAAGTAGGTAGAGAGATATAAACGAAAAGCCAGCGTAGAGATCGAAATTCTCACCATCCATAGAGACGTCCCATCAGTCCTCCCAGGCCCTTACTAAAGTCCAGAATGACTCGGGGTCGAAAAACTGTACAGAGTTTAGTGAAGAGAAGAGTTGTTTACCCACAATCTTTCGCGGGGAGAACCCGCCATCGCGGGCATTGGCAGACGCTCGACCGTATCCAACTACTCCTCATCTCCACAGACCCTGCTGCAATCCTCATCTGCCCTATCCCATAGCGATGTCAGCCACATGATTTCGTAGTGGCCTTTTAGGATTCCCACCAACAATCCAAGTTAGGGCTTCCCAAGCCCAATTACAATTGATGCCCTTGTTCTAGAGAACTTCGGCCAGAGGACCCTGGCAACCCTGCAGTCCCCAGCGCCAGCCCACGCTAAGTCTGCTCTTTCGTCATTTCAAACAGCCAGCACAGCACCGTAACCCAGCATAATCTGACATTAGCCCCCTAACGTCCGATACGCTCCTTCCATCCCCGACAAGCCTCGACTTCACAAGATCCACACCTAGGGCCTTCAGCGTCGCCAGACTGTCCACATAAATCATGACAGTCTGACAGGGACACCCAGAGGACAGCAAATACCTCAACCTGAAAGACACTGCACCCATCCAAAAGTCAACGTGTCTTCCTAATTCCCAGGAATTCAACAAAAACTCCTGTCCTCACATAATCCACAGCCAGGGCCATCAGGTAAGGTTACGAACAGTCTTGCAGTGTAAGAAGGAGATTAGCACCTACTCTGAAGATGACAAAATCCGCCATAACGAAGTAAGGGGAAATGAATGGGCAGACAATTTGACGGTGAAGGCCAGAGGACTGCCGTCAATAAACTTGGTTAACCCGAAGCCTTTCGGGTCGACGCAGTCCGAGTTAAGGGAGTGGGCGACGAATGCGCATGCAACATTGTGGAACAGCGAAACGGTCGGTAGAACGGCGATAATCCGGCGAAAATCCTATGGGGGGATCCAGATCGTAAGAAGACGAGGCTATTTATTACTGAAAGGAAGCAAGAAGGAGGTCAGTATAGCTATTGGTATCATAACGGGACACATAGGACTACGAGCTCATTTATGTAGAATCAGTGCGGCAAGTGATAGCATGTGTAGGTCATGCGGGGAAGATTATGAGACATTGGATCATTTCCTAAATTAAGTCTGTTGTGGACCATATTTCGATCGGGTATAGAACGGCCAAGTGGAACTCAATGTTCCAATTTTCAGCGAAATTGGTTTGTAAACGCGGCTGTTATTGGCTTGAAACTTTCAATCGGCTGATTGGTCAATACAGCTGACAGGAAATTATCGATAGTAACGATACTATACTAAATTAACTAAATTTCCCATGAACATTCCATTAAGGAACTGTAGATACTTCTTTCATATCAATGAGTGCAGTCCAATTAATGTTTAAACTCAATGGTAAGTGGTCTCATTTTTACTGTCGAGTCCGAACGGCGTGTCGCATAGCGACACCGCTTAGTAGAGAAGTTTTAACATGGCAGGCTACCTCACAAATTTAGCCAGCATTAGTAAGTGGAAAACCACTGCTGAACGATTTTCTGATGTTCACGCCGGGATTTGAACCTAGGCGTTCGGTGTCATAGACGGATATGTTAATCTCTATGTCGCGTTGGTATCCATACTATCGACATTTATTATTAGAAATATTGAATGTTAGGAATATCGATAGTTTACCAGTTCTAACTAATATCTTATCGATGGTTGGCCAGACCGCCATTACATCTCTGGAGAATGCATTTCTGAATTCAAAAGCGGTCCTTGATTGTCGCAGATCTCTTAACGGAATGACTGAATAATTTAAAATTTACCTGTTCTGGGGCCACAGAGATCTACCAGGGAAGCGTTAATCCCAAGGCAGCCGGTTGTACGTACCGGATTGACCCGATGAAGTCCTTCATCGGCAACGTCTGACGCCTCAGTATACAACACACTGCTACAACAACAACCAGGAAAGCGTAGAAAAAACGAGCTTGCAAGATTAGGAACAACCTTACACGTTCCAGAGAACTGTAATCGTAATCGTAGATCGTATGATCCAATCTAAATTTGTAAAGGTCTACCGCTTTGCTGTTGTTGAAAAAAGCAGAAGTCTCATTCATAGTGTCCCCCAAAACCTCGCAATATCTGATTGGAAACTTGCTGATGGTCTCAGGGTTGTAAGGAACGATCCCTGAAGAAGCTGTGGAGATGTCGAGAAAGAATAAACAATAGAATATCTGTTGTGTGTCCGCCTGAGAAGAATTTCGAATTTGGTTCTTATTTCTATGAGGACTTCTGAAGTAGCGGATGTGAACATTAACATTTTAAGTAAATATATCTAGAGTGGTCTCATTATACCACATTGCGCATATATGACATTTTCTTATAGTTTTCATTGAACAACTGTTTTTCGGTCTGGCCTAACTTAAAATACAAATTAATTATATACACAGAAAAAAATTTCACGAAAATTTTTTCAATTAAAAATTTAATTAGATCCATTAAAAAAATTAAGTGGAAATTTCAAATATTTACAATATTTTTTTTTAATTGAATATTTTTTTAATTTAAATTGTTTTCAATCACCCTTACCAAAAACTGTGATTAATATTATCATTTTTGTGAGTCAAGCACCTTTAATTAAAAAATAAATTGGATCAAAAAATTTCGTGATTGAAACCATTTTTTATTTATTTTATGTGTATAGACCCAAATTAGACTCAAACTAGTGCGCACTAAAACTTGAATATCAGCTTCCTAAAGCCTTTTTTTCTTACAACAATTCACGGCCAATAGCCTTATCACACAAAAGTTTGGTTGTTTTTTCTTACAATAATTTAAAAAATACCAGCATTTTGCTTAATTTATTTTCGACTACCTTATCCTCTTTGTTTGCTCTGTAACAACTATTCAACATCTCAACAAAATTCTACGTGATTTTTATGAAATTAAAAGTATTATCGTATGAATTGACAAAAAGAAAAACAAAACAAAATTGAAATATCCATAAAAATTTTATTATTGTTATTACCACTTGCACTTGAATTAGTAATAAAACCTTTTTGTAAAGATTTTATTGTGCTGTTCCTGCTACCAAAGTCGAATTAAAACGACTCATTTCACACGAATAGTGACTTTAATTTTTTTTTCGTGGGTACAAGTTAGTTTTGATGTCATTTAAAATCCAGGGAAATTCAGAAAACGTATAGTTTAATAATATTTTTTATATCATTTTTGATGTTTAAAGAACGTGTTTACTCATATTTAATATGAATCATAAATAATGTAAGTTCATAGTTGAAGAATCATCATTGAATTTACATATTTATAAATCTTGATGGAGATTTTAAGATTTTATGAAAAGGTGTTGTATGATTTTAAGAGCTCTAACTGAGATAAAAAGAACAACTGAGCTTAAAGTATTTTACTACTTGAATGACAGAGAGCCGAACTTGGTTAGTCGTATTCATTTCATAGCTGCATTTTCGCAATAACTTTGATTAAAGTCCTACCTACCAATGTACGGTGTTTGAAGACTCCACACCTCAAGTACCTAAGAACTCTCTATTTTTGCAGGACACATTGTACATTGATAGAAGAATAGTATCCCCTGATTTTCTTCTGCCATTGCAAGAAAAGCTTCTTTTTATACTAATCTAGTAATTACATTTGTAACATCTCGAAAGATTATCTGCAACCTAATAAAGTATATATATTCTGGATCGACTCGATATTCTGAGAAGATATAGCCATGTCTGTCCGTCCGTCTGTCGAAATCACAATAGCGGTCGAATGCGTAAAACTAGCCGCTTGAAATGTTGTACAGATACTTACTATTGATGTATTATTGCAAATTAGTCACATCGGTTCAGATTTGGATATAGCTCCCCTATAAACCGATCTCCCGATTTGACTTCTTGAGCCCCTGAAAGATGCAATTTTTGTCCGATTTAGCTAAAAATTTGCACATAGTTTTCCATTATGACTTAAAAAGTAAGTAAGTAAAGTCAAAATCGGACTTCAACCTGGTATAGTTCCCATATATCACCATCTTATAATGTCGGGTAAAACAAAAAGTTCATGGTTGATGCAAATGTAAATTTGCCCATGCACATTCTATTTAGAAACGGGAGCAATGTTTTTTTCTGGATCAAAAGCCTACCTACAGTGTTTCAGCTGTTTATACCCTACACCACTACTGTGGTACAGGGTATTATAACTTAGTGAATTAGTTTGTAACACCCGGAAGGAAAAGAGATAGACCCAATGATAAGTATACCGATCGACTCAGAATCACTTTCAGATTCGATTTAGCTATGTCGGCCTGTCTGTCTGTCCGTCTGTCCATGTTAATTTGTGTACAAAGTACAAGTCGCAGTTTTCATCCGATCGTCTTCAAATTTGGTATGGACATGTTTTTCGGCCTAGAGACGAAGCCTATTGAAATTGGAAAAAATTGGTTCAGATTTGGATACAGCTCCCATATATATAATAATGCTCCCATATATGTAATAATGCAATAAAATGGTCATTTGTTAACCGATTCTTCGACGACTGCGACAGTATCTGAGAAGGTTGCTCGAAATCGGTTCAGATTTAGATATAGCTCCCATATATATGTTCGTCCGATTTGCAGAAATATTGCTATAAAATCGTCTTTTTTAACCGATTCTCTCGAAATTTGGCAAGATGCATTTTCTTATGACTCTCGATATTACTGGCGAATTTCATAGAAATCGGCTTAGATTTAGATATAGCTGTCATATATATATATATATATATATATATATATATATATCGCCAGATTTTCACACCAAGAGCCGCTGCAAGCGCATTATTTGACCAATCTTCCCAAAATTTTGCCCCACGCTTTCCTTGACGACTATCACATTATCTGAGAGTTTGCTTGAAATCGGTTATCAGTGCGTTTTTGATGAACAATCTTGTCATACTTTTAGGTTAGTTTAGGTTTAAGAGGCAATCTGCCACCAGATTCACTTAGACGTTTTTTTTCCATTGTAATACTACAGGATCAGAAGAAAGAAGATGCCTTCTAGTTCCTACCATCCTGATCGCTTTAAAAGCCGCAAAAATGTTCACATTCGCTAAATCAGACAGGTTCTCAAAGAAATGAGAACCTAAGGTGGAACTCTTTCTAACTGCTGGTGCGGGACACACACACAGAAGGTGTTCTATAGTCTCTTCTTCCTCGATACAGCTTTTGCAAAAGTCGTTGCTGGCAACCTTGAGTCTGTCAGCATGTTTTCCGATTAGACAGTGACCTGTCATGACGGACCCAATGACTGAGACGTCTGTTCTAGCCAATGACAGCAAAGCAATAGACCTCTTCAAGTCTACATGAGGCCACATAGTTTTGGAATGCTCACAGCCCCCTCTTTGTGACCATATATCATTCGTTGCGCTTCGGGCCTGGTGCTGAAAACTTAGCTTACATGTCGCTAGAGGCATACCCACAGATTCCAGTGTCCCTGCAGTGTGTAAGGTAGTTGATAGTCTCGCAAGCTCTCCAGCTTTAGAATTCTCTGGGATATCTCTGTGGCCCAGCAACCAGAACAGGTGAATTTTGAACTGTTTAGCCATCTCGTTGAGAAATCTGCGACAGTCGAGGGCGGTTTTTATGTTCAGAAATACGTTCTACAGGGATTTTAAGTTTGCCTGGTTGTCTGAGAAGATCTTTATGGTAATAGTCGTTATGACATTATATCTTAGCCATTCCTCCATTTCCTTAATTGCAAGGATCTCTGCTTGATACACATTGCAGTGGTCGGGTAACCTTTTCGATATGACAAGTTCTAGATCTTTAGAGTACACCCCAAAGCCCACCTGGTGGTTTAGTTTGGAACCATCCGTATAGAAGTCTATGTAACTTCTATTACCAGGCATATCGTAGTTCCAATCGGTTCTATCTATTTGGAGGCCACCGTAGCGCAGCGGTTAATATGTCCGCCTATGACGCTTAACGCCTGCGTTCGAATCCTGACGTGACCATCAGAAAAAAAATTTCAGTGGTGGTTTTCCCCTTCTTATGTTGGCAACATTTGCGAGGCATAATGCCATGTATAACTTCTCCCCAAAGAGGTGTCGCACTGCGGCACGCCGTTCGGACTCGGCTATAAAAAGGAGGCCCCTTATCATTGAGCTCAAACTTGAATCGGACTGCAATCATTGATATGTGAGAAGTTTGCCCCTGTTCCTTAGTGGAATGTTCATGGGGAAAATTTGCAATTTGCAATCGGTTTTATCAGGAATAGTGGTACAGTAATTTTTATCAAAAAGCGGCTGAGGTAGGGTATAATCCACACTGTCTGGAACATCTGATATTGTATCAAGGATAACACTTTGTCCGTAGCCGCCACATGAGTAATGAAAGAGCACCCTTAACCTCACGGCAGTGGTCGCTGCAATTTGGGTAGCCACAATGTCCAGAGGCATAAGATGTAGCATTAAATTCAGTGCATCAGATGATGACGTCCTCAGTGTGGCTGTGTTGCAAAAACAAACCATCCTTTGGATCCGGTTAAGTATTGAGTAATAGGTGGTGTCATACTTTGAATCCAATTAAATAGTGAATATAAAAGGTAGTTGGATTTTTGAATTAACGTCCACCAGACCACAACACCATAGATCCGACAACTGCTGTAGAAAGCCAACATATGCAAATAATGCTTTAAAAGATGAAGCGGATATTTCTGAAATCGTGTGATTGAAATATATACCCCATTTGATATCTTTTAATTGCTTTTATTTTTAAATCCCCTTAATTCCCACTTGAAAATTTTGCGTACAACGACCCTGTTATATTCTCTTAAAAAGGTATTAAACCGAAGATCTTAATTAGGGAGTGTTAGTTACACACACTCCATACAAATCAACACCCCAATGCCATTTCAAATAAATTGAGTAAAAACGAATTTAAAATCATTTTGACAGCTCCATTTCTGAATGATGCCATTTTGTGAGGCTGGTACTTATGATAAAAAGCGAAAATCATTTCTTATAACACTTCAGCAGAATTTTTTAGATATCCTTTTTTCAAAAACAAAAAAAAATATTTAACGTTGGAGTTCGTTGCCTTGTTCATTGCAATAATTTATGGGTCATTGTTTCACTTTAAAAAAAAAATCCAAAATATTGACCATTTAAATATTTAGCATTTTATATATGCCATTATTTTGTTCTTATTATTAAGAGTATGAAAGAGAATGACACTTGAGCAATGATTTTGTATAATCACCAATATGTGTCTTTACATTGTTGTATCACAACACACATTTGTGAGTGCTCGTACATATCTTGAGGAATTTGTATGAAACATTTTAATTCATAATATAAACGGTTTTAATAAATCTCGCTTTTGTTGTGTAGCCTCATCTTAAGCGCTTCTCAAAACACTTTTTGAATTTTAAACAAATCGTTTTTTTTTCATCATTATCCATTTTTATACTTAGGAGTAAATACATACACGAGTATGTATGGTTAAATGGGTATGTCAACACAACCAGGCTTATTTCTTCTTACAATACAAATCAATTGTATATATCTTTTAATTTGGGTTTTTATTGTTATTGTTTAATTCGTTTTATTTTTGTATATATGCATTCCAAGATGATTAATTTGGGTATTTATTTGTGTTTTTTTTTTTTTTTTTTTTTGCAGGTTAATAAACAATATTCTGCCACCGATTTGGAGGCATTTATGAAATTGGCCGCCAATTGGCAAAATACTAATCATAACTTATTGGAAGGAGTTGACATTAAAGGAGGTAAGTTCAAAAAACCTTTAACATACAGGACACGAAGTGTTTCTTATTCAAACGAAGACGTTTTTTATGTGAACATAATTTTTTTTATCGATTCAAACAAGTAAAAGCGTCCCAAGTTCGGCCGGGCCGAATCTTATATACCCTCCACCATGGATCGCATTTGTCGAGTTATGCTTCATTTCGGACCATAATTGAACTGAATATTGGAGACCATAGCAGAGGTCATTGTGTAAAATTTCAGCCAAATCTAGTAAGAATTGCGCACTTTAGGGGCTGAAGAAGTTTAATATGGAGATTGGTTTATAGGGGAGCTGTATTAGGCAATAAATCGATTCATGCCATTTTCGGCACATATGTTAAAGGTCGTAGAAGAGAAGCCGTTGTACAAAATTTCAGCTAAATCAGATAAGAATTGTGCCCTCTAGCGGCTCAAGAAATCAAGACCCCAGATCGGTTTATATGGGAGCTATATCAGGTTATGAACCGATTTGAACTATTCTTAGCACAGTTGTTGAAAGTCATAACAAAACAACTCATGCAAAATTTCTGCCAAATCGGTTAAGAATTGCGCCCTCTAGTGGCTCAAGAAGTCAAGACCCCAGATAGGTTTATATGGCAGCTATATCAGGTTATGAACCGATTTCAACCATACTCAGCACAGTTGTTGAAAGTCATAATAAAACATCCCATGCAAAAGTTCAGCCAAATCGGATAAGAATTGTGCCCTCTAGCGGCTCAAGAAGTCAAGACCCCAGATAGGTTTATATGGGAGCTATATCTGATTATGAACCGATTTCAACCATACTCAGCACAGTTGTTGGAAGTCATAACAAAACACCTGATGCAAAATTTCAGCCAAATCGGATAATAATTGCGTCCTCTAGTGACGCAAGAAGTCAAGACCCTAGATCGGTTTATATGGCAGCTATATCAGGTTATGGACCGATTTCAACTATACTTAATACAGTTGTTGAAAGTCATAATAAAAGACCTCATGCAAAATTTCAGCCAAATCGGATAAGAATTGTGCCCTCTAGCGGCTCAAGAAGTCAAGACCCCAGATAGGTTTATATGACAGCTCTATCAGGTTATGAACCGATTTGAACCATACTCAGCACAGTTGTTGGAAGTCATAATAAAACACCTCATGCAAAATTTCAGCTAAATCGGATAAGAATTGTGCTCTCTAGTGACTCAAGAAGTCAAGACCGCAGATAGATTTATATGACAGCTCTATCAGGTTATGGGCCGATTTCAACCATACTTAGCACAGTTATTGGAAGTCATAATAAAACACCTCATGCAAAATTTCAGCTAAATCGGATAAGAATTGTGCCCTCTAGTGGCTCAAGAAGTCAAGACCCCATATTGGTTTATATGGCAGCTTAATCAGGTTATGGACCGATTTCAACCATACTCAGCGCAGTTGTTGGAAGTCATAACAAAACACCTGATGCAAAATTTCAGCCAAATCGGATAATAATTGCGCCCTCTAGTGACGCAAGAAGTCAAGACCCTAGATCGGTTTATATGGCAGCTATATCAGGTTATGAACCGATTTCAACCATACTCAGCACAGTTGTTGGAAGTCATAATAAAACACCTCATGCAAAATTTTAGCCATGTCGGATAAGAATTGTGCCCTCTATCGGCTCAAGAAGTCCAGACCCCAGATGGATTTATATGGCAGCTATATCAAAACGTGGACCGATGTAGCCCATTTACAATCACAACCGACCTACACTAATAAGAAGTATTTGTGCAAAATTGCAAGCGCCTAGCTTTACTCCTTCGCAACTAAGCGTGCTTTCGACAGACAGACGGACGGGCGGACGGACGAAGAGACGGACGGACATGGTTAGTTCGACTTAAAATGTCATGATGATCAAGAATATACATGGTTTATGAGGTCTTAGACCAATATTTCGAGGAGTTACAAACAGAATGACGAAATTAGTATACCCCCATCATATGGCGGAGGGTATAAAAATGTGTGGTAGTAATCTAAATGTCAGAATCTATTCACTTTTAATCAATATGACCACCATTCCACAAAGGAACACGGGCAAACTTCTCACATTTCAATGAGTGCAGTCCAATTCAAGTTTAAGCTCAGTGATAAGGCCTCCTCCTTTTATAGCCGAATCTGAACGGCGTGTCGCAGTGCGACACCTCTTTGGAGAGAAGTTTTACATGCCATAGTACCCCACAAATGTTGCCAGCATTAGGAGGGGAAAACCACCGCTGAAAATGTTTTTCTGAAGGTCTCGCCACGATTCCAACCCAGGCGTTCAGCGTCATATGCGGACATGCTAACCTCTGCGCTACGGTAACCTCTATATGCCATGACTATTCCTATGTGTTGGTAAAAACAACAAATTGTAAGCTTTACGAGTTTCTTCAGCGCATCCTTGTTGGTGTAATTTGTATACCCTCCACCTTTAGGATGGGGGTATACTAAATTCGTCATTCAGGAATATCAGAAAAATGTTCAGGGATGGGTTATGCCCTCCTAATGCTGTCGACATTTGTCAGGTACTATACCATGTAAAAGCTTCTCCTCAAAGAGGAGATGATAGAGTTCCCTTATCATTGAGCTTAAACTTGAATCGGATAGAACACATTGATAGTTTAGAACTTTGCCTCTATTTCTTAATGAAATGTGGATGTGCAAATTTGCAACAAACGCCTCTGTAGAATAGGGGACGGTGATGGAGAAGGAAGTGCATGATTAGATTATTACAACAGCTGCAGAAAAAGTTTCGTTTTGGATGGGAGATGTGGACCACGCTTACCAGGGTACTAAAAACGGTCCTGCAGGCACAAATTCAGCCGGCCACGGAATGCGTCAGTTGGTGCATAGTCAATGCGAGGTTGAGTCTAAATATCTTAATTGACTGAAACTTTCCCATTATGCCAATAGAACTGTCTTGGGCTGCAAGAAGGAGATTAACGCATTGTGCATCATCTGGGTGCCGAACCATAGCGAAGTAAGGGGAGAACAAACGACTTGTCTGTAAGGGCCAGTCGAAAACCTTTGCGAATGTGTTGCCTTTAATAGCGACACGGTCCGAGTTAATGTGTTGGACAACGAGCGGAACGAAAAAAACATTATCTGGGGAGTTCCGGATCGTGAAAAAACGAAACTAACACTGAGGGTAGTAAGAAAGTGTCTTCTTCTAATACTCCGCTGCCTTCTGCCGAGCAAATGCAAATTTGCCCACAAACATTCCACTAAGGTACATAGCAATGAGTGCTGTTCGATTTAAGTTTAAGCTCAATGATAAGGGACCGCCTTTTTATAGCCGAGTCCGAACTTCGTGGCACCCCTTTGGGGAGAAGTTTTTACATGTCATAGTACCTCACTAATGTCTCCAGCAATGGGAGGGTAATACCTGACAAATTTTTATACTCTCCACCATAGGATGAGGATATACTTATTTCGTCATTCTGTTTGTAACATCTCGAAATATGCGCCTAAGACCCCATAAAGTATATATATTCTTGATCGTCATGACATTTTAAATCGATCTAGCCATGTCCGTCCGTCTGTCTGTCGAAAGCAAAATTTCAAGCGTCTAGCTTTACTCCTTCGAAAGTTAGGAGTAAAGCTAGACGCTTGAAATTTTGCACAAATACTTTCTATTAGTGTAGGTCGGTTGGGATTGTAAATGGACAGAATCGGTCCATGTATTGATATAGCTGCCATATAAACCGATCTTGGATCTTGACTTCTTGAGCCTCTAGAGGGCGCAATTCCCGTCCGATTTGACTGAAATTTTGCACGTGGTGTGATGGTATCACTTCCAACAATTGCGCTAAGTATAGTTAAAATCGGTCCATGTTTTGATATAGCTGCCATATAAACCGATCTGGGTCTTGACTCCTTGAGCCTCTAGAGGGCGCAATTTTCATCCGATTTGACTGAAATTTTGCATGTCGTATTTTGGTATAACTTTCCACAACTGTGCTAAGTATGATTCAAATCGGTTCATAATCTGGTATAGCTGTCATATAAACCGATCTTGGGTCTGGACTTCTTGAGCCTCTAGAGTGCGTAATTCTCGTCCGGTTTGACTGAAATTTTGCACGACGTGTTTTGGTATCACTTACAACAACTGTTCTAAGTATGGTTCAAATCGGTCTATGTTTTGATATAGCTGACATATAAACCGATCTTGGGTTTTGACTTCTTGAGCCTCTAGAGGATGCAATTCTCGTCCGATTTGACTGAAATTTTGCACGTGGTGTTTTGGTACCACTTCCAACAACTGTACTGAGTATGGCGCAAATCGGTACATAACCTGATATAGCTGGCATATAAACCGATCTGGGATCTTGACTTCTTGAGCCTCTAGAGGGCGTTATTCTTATCCGACTTGACTGAAATTTTGCACGTGGTGTTTTGGTATCACTTACAACAACTGCTCTAAGTATGGCTCAAATCGGTCTATGTTTTGATATAGCTGGGATATAAACCTATCTTGGATTTTGACTTCTTGAGCCTCTAGAGGGCGCAATTCACGTCCAATTTGACTGAAATTTTGCACGTGGTGTTTTGGTATCACTTACAACACCTGCTCTAAGTATGGTTCAAATCGGTCTATGTTTTGATATAGCTGCCATATAAACCGATCTTGGGTCTTGACTTCTTGAGCCTCTAGAGGGCGCAATTCTCATTCGATTTGACTGAAATTTTGCATGTTGTGTTTTGGTATCACTTCCAACAATTGAGCTAAGTATGGTCGAAATCAGTCCATTTTTTGATATAGCTGGCATATAAACCGATCTTGGGTCTTGACTTCTTGAGCCTCTAGAGGGCACAATTCTCGTCCGATTTGACTAAAATTTTGCACGACGTGTTTTGGTGTCACTTCCAACAACTGTGTTAAGTATGATTCAAATCGGTCCATGTTTTGATATAGCTGTCATATAAACCGATCTGCGATCTTGACTTCTTGAGCCTCTAGAGGGCGCAATTCTCATCCGATTTGGCGGAAATTTTGTACAACGGCTTCTCTCATGACTTTCAACATACGTGTCTAATATGGTCTGAATCGATCAATAGCTTGATACAGCTCCCATATATACCTTTCTTCCGTTTCTGCTTCTTGAGCCACTACAAGGCGCAATTCTTATCCGAATGGACTGAAACATTAGACAATAACTTCTTCAATGTTCAGCATTCATTTATGGTCCGAATCGGATAGCATAATAGTTCTTATTCAATATTCTGTGTGCCTAGAAAGAGTTACCGTGCATAGAACTCGACAAATGCGATCCATGGTGGAGGGTATATAAGATTCGGCCCGGCCGGTCTCAGCACGCTCTTACTTGTTATTCCTTTCCTTGTGCTCTAAAATTGTCCAAATAGAAAAGCTCATCGGATTGTTATCTGACAAATTGGACAGCCACTGTGTGGACGAAATTAAGTGGGAAACATAATCTTTAGGCCATTTTTGGTTAATTCGTGCTTCGACCGAAATGTTTGCGTGCCCATTCCTATACAGCTTCCAAAATATTTTCCCCATAATAGGTCGCATAAATTTTAATGCCAGGCTCGATGAAACATAAAGTTTTGGTTTTGAAATTTTTTCAAACTTCAAATTTTATCAGCTGACAGGAAAACAGAACGTAAAATTTTGTTTTTACTGAATTCTACTTTCTGGCTACGGTTGACAGACGTTCGGTAATCGTTTGCATGCGTTTTCATAAAGCCAACATCAAATCAAGGCTACCATGAACTTATCGTACATTTCAATTTTGTCTTTCCATTTAGAAATGCAACAATACTTAAATAGTCCCACCATGAATATGTACAAGAAACGTGAACGTACACAAAACTGGAATCATCAGGAGAAGAAATTCCTATTGGATCTTTGTCGCAAGGATATGCGTATTATAGAGAATAAACGTCTTGATGCAGGCCTAACGGCGGTCAAGAATAAAGCATGGAAAATAATACATCAGAAATTTTCGAATCAATTTGGCACAGATCGAACGTGCAATCGTTTAAAGGAGCAATGGCGCAGAATGAAAGGTGAGTGAGATTGCAAAGCCAATCTGACAAATCAAAAATTGTTTTTTTTTTTTTTTTTACTTAAAAAATCTTTACAGCCTGCACTCGCAATGAGATTTTGGACTACAACAATCGTTTGACACGTTTTGGGCCCGAGGTGGCCGATCGCAAAAAGCCCTCGCCTTTTACCTTTGAGGTATGGGACTTTATGCAGGAGGCCAAAAAGGCTTGCAAATCTGAGGCCCTGGATGGCATAGATTACTCGAAAATTCCCTTGGCCCTGGAGGAAGATTTTGAATATCGCGAGGATGAGCAGAACAATGAAGATGAACATGATATGGATGAGTAAGTTGTAAATGATTAGAACATGCGGGGAATAAATCAAAATTAATTCTTTTGTGCCTTTTTCCCTCTGTCTTTCTCTTTCCAAAGCAGCAGTCGTACGCCACCCCAGGACTTGTGTGATATAGACATCAAAGATGAGACTTTAAATGAATCCTCCTCGTATATGATGCAACAAAATGGTGATCGCCTAAATGCCACTTCTCCCCAACAGCAGCAGCAACAATCACAACATCAGCAGCAACACCAACAGTCCTCAAGCCAGATGCATCATGATTTGGATAACTCGGGCATGCATAGCCCCACAAATTTATCCACCAGTGGTGCCGAACACAGTGGACCAGCAGCCTTCATGACAGCCCAGGGAGGCAGCGACTTGAGCGGATTTCAAACCGGCTTTAATATGAATAATATTTCGGCCACTTTGGAGGCCCTCAATGCATTGCGTTCGGGACAATTTCCTTCGGCTGCAGCTGCTGCAGCAGCGGCCTTGCAAAACAATTTCGCCGCCGCACATCACCAGCAACAACAACAACATCACCAACAACAGCAAGCCGCCCAAAACCAACAGCAATCGGATGTGGAAGATCAAATGCCTCCCGTGAAAAGGCCACGCACCTCCAGCGTCAGCAATACAGGCGGCTCGGGCTCAGTGGCTGGCGATTTAGATCTCAGCGATACTCAACAGAACACCTCCAGCTGCCTCAATTTGGCCACCTCTGCCTCCAACTCTGCCAAAAGTCATGGCGAGAGTTCGCCCGAGCTCAGAGCCTTCATGGACATGCAAAGCAAGGAACACATGATGCGCATGCGTATACTCGAAGTGCAATTACAGGCGGCCAAATACAGTCGCGATCTGGTGGAGATCAATAAGACGCTGGCCCTACAAAAGCTACAGGAATACGCCAGCAAACGTCTGAGCACATAACTAACTCGCTGCGCAAACGGAAAAGCTTATTATTCTCGATTTAGGAGATTCAAGTTTTTTTTTTTGTTGAAAACAAAATCGAAAGTGGCACCATCAAGGTGGTCGGCCATAGAAGGCCCTTTGGTGGTTTGTATTGTTAAAACTTGTGTTAATTTTAAATGAAATATTTTTTTTTTTTTATTTTAGTTTAGTTTTAAATACTTTGGCAGTTTATTAATTTAATTTTCTAATTTACTTTAAACAAAGAGCTGCGCTCGTTTTATTGTAAAATGAATGGAAGAAGAACCACACTCGAAACCAAGAAATTAGAATTTCTTGTCTTTTTTCTTTTTGTTTCCTACAAACAAAAAATCACGTTTAGTAATAATTCGCACAGAAAAATGGATCACAAAACACCCAGAAAAAATACTTGCATACAAAAGCACATTCCTTTTGAAAATGTCTTTTTCTTTCAAATAAACCACAAATCACAGAACAATCAATCGATTGCAAAGAAAAAGTTTTCGCTTCAAACGAAATATCGTCAATCAATACATAATTCTAAAACATGTGCCAATACAGTATTTTTTTTTTAAATGAGTTGAAAAACGTCTCAATTAATTTTTTTTTTTATAAATAATAATTACAATTATTATCGATTAAAAAAATATGTTTTTGTATAAAAAAATGTTCTTTGTTATCACAAAACACAAAACAAAAAAAAAAAAAAGAAATGTCTCAAAAAAATATCACAAACAATTTGTAGATAATCTTAAGAAAGAAAGCTACCTCAGTTTACTTTATACTAGTACTACTACTACTACGATTTAGCCATAGTTTCTAAAACCACAAAATTACAAAAACGACAACTATAAGAAAAAAAACCCAAACACCTCAGTTGGTGTTTTATACTTAGATCGTAAGAAATTCTATTCTATGTAAAACAAGGAAATTTTATTTGCACTCACCCCTGAGTGAGAGAGAACAAAACCAATATAACAAATGAATTAGTTTTAATGTTAATTTAAACAAAAAAAAAAAATACTTTTTTATTTTATTTTTTTAAAACAAAAAAAAAACTAGCAACACCATTATTTAGAAATTGTTTAGCTATTATAGAAATCGATATTTTTCTATACTTAAATTTAAGTAACGAATTTACTTAAAATCGCTAACATACATATACACACTCACCCAAGTGTATGTGTGTGTGCCTGTGTTACAAACAAACAAGAGATGAGTTTATAAATCCGATAATAATACAACAATAAAAGTAATTTTTATGTTTTTACTTAATAGTATATTGAGATATGTGTTTTCTTTTTATGGCGCAGTGGTAAACTATTGCCCACTTCATGGAAAATGCCGCAAAATCCGTACTTGGGTACCGGAAGCAAGGGACGTAGCCAGGTTTTTAGTATGGGGGGGTCAGTGTCCCACCCCACATTTTTTCAAAATCGAAAATTGCCAAAAACAAAAAAATGGGAAAAATATCTCAAACTTTTTTTTGAAATTTGTAGTCGCTTCTGGGTGCAGAATCTGGCCCATCGGCGGGGACATTTGGTTAAAGTCAGAGCTGAATTTTGTATTAATTGCCAACCCACTATTTAATGGCCGATCCTAATCTTTCAAAGCCTTCAAAATGTGCTTGTCTTTGTTAATATCTTAGTTTTATGGTGATAGTATTTTAATGATGTTTTATGAAACATTGAAAAGCTGTAAACACAACAAATGGCAGCGGCATACTCCACTCGACTGACCCAATTGCTTGATGAAAGCACTCCTTGTTCCGATTATATAATGGCGCAGTGGCAAACTATTGCCCACTCCATGGAAAATGCCGCAAAATCCGTACTTGGGTACCGGAAGCCTCCTCCCAAAAAAACCCAATGGTACGACCAAGAGTGTCGAGATGCTACTGAAGCCAAGAATGTGGCGTATAGAGCAACCCTGCAATCAGTAGCAACGCGCCAGATGAAGAAGAGGTATGGGGAGAAAAGGAGAGAGGAGAAATGTCTATTCCGCAGAGAGAAACAGGAAATGGAAAGACGTGAGTGTGAGCGAATTGAGATATTCAGGAGTCAGAATGAAGTCCGAAAATTCTACCAAAGAATTAAACATCTAACCGATGGCTTTGGTGCAGGCACATTCTCCTGCAGAGACAAAGAAGAAAATCTGATAACTGATACAGAAAGCATGCTGAGGATATGGAAAAAACATTTGACCCAACTGCTAGTGTCCGACGTTTGGCGGCGAAGCGGATACCGCAGAACTTATCAATGATGATGGTATAAAATGTTCACCTCCTAGTCAGAATGAAGTCCAAGTAGCAGTGACCCGACTCGGTTAGGTTAGATAAGGTTGAAAAGAGGGTGCAGACATTAATCCGCCTCATGCCTCTATGGACATACACCTAAGCCAGTAATCGGCTTGTTGTGCGCTCTAAAAACTATGAAGTAACATCGAAAAAAAAAACAAGTAAAAGCGTGATAATTTCGGTCGGGCCGAATCTTATATACCCTCCACCATGGGTCGTTTTTGTCGACTTCTTTTCCCGACATCTCTTCTTAGGCAAAAAAAAAAAGGATAAAAGAAAAGATTTGCTCTGCCATTAGAGCGATATCAAGATATGGTCCGGTTTGGATCACAATTAAATTATATGTTGGAGACCTGTGTAAAATGTCAGCCAATTCGAATAAAAACTGCGCCCATTGGGGACTTAAGAAGTAATATAGAGAGATCGATTTATATGGGAGCTGTATCAGGATATAGACCGATTCAGACCATAATAAACATGCATGTAGATGGTCATGAGAGGATCCGTCGTACAAAATTTCAGGCAAATCGGATAATAATTGCTCAAGAAGTCAAGACCCAAGATCGGTTTATATGGCAGCTATATCAGGTTATTGGCCGATTTGAACCTAATTTAGCACAATTGTTGGAAGTCATTGCAAAACACGTCGTGCAAAATTTCATTCCAATCGGATAAGAATTGCGCACTCTAGAAGTCAAGACCCAAGATCGGTTTATATGGCACCTATATCAGGTTATTGTCCGATTTGAACCATACTTGGCACAGTTGTTGGATATCATGACAAAACACGTCGTGCAAAATTTCATTCTAATCGGATAAGAATTGCACTCTCTAGAGGCTCAAGAAGTCAAGACCCAAAATATGGCCCATTTACAATACCAACCGACCTACACTAATAAGAAGTATTTGTGCAAAATTTCAAGCGGCTAGATTTACTCCTTCGGAAGTTAGCGTGCTTTCGACAGACAGACGGACGGACATGGCTAGATCGACATAAAATTTCACGACGATCAAGAATATATATATAGAATATATATACAAACAAAATCACGAAATTAGTATACCCCCATCCTATGGTGGAGGGTATAATTAATTTTGGAATTCCGTGCTACTTACAAAATCCTTAATTGTTTTCATTACCACTACCACTAAGTTGGTTCATGTCTGGTATTGTGTCTCCACCTAAGTGCCGGAATCTGTTAGACGCTAAAGCCGGACAATGACAAAGGAAATGCTCCAACATCTTATCATCTTCCCCGCATGCCCTATACATGCTATCACTTGCCGCACCGATTTTACATAAGTGAGCTCTTAGTCCTATGTTTACCGTTATGATACCAATAGCTATACTGACCTCCTTTTTACTTCCTTTCAGTAATAGCTTCGTATTCTCACGATCTGGATCCCCCATAGGATTTTCGCCGTCCTACCGCCCACTCCCTTAACTCGGACTGCGTCGAGCCCGAAAGGCTTCGTGTTAACCGAGTTTATTGACGGCAGTCCTCTAGCCTTCACCGCCGAATCGTCTGCCTTTTAATTTCCCCTTACTCCGTTATGGCCCGGCACCCAAACGATGCGGAATTTCCCATCCTCAGAGAAGGCGTTAATCTCCTTCTTACACTGCAAGACTGTTCGTGACCTTACCGTTCTGGTTGTTATTGCCAAATCGTCTGCCCTTTTCATTTCCCCTTACTCAGTTATGGCCCGGCTTCCAAACGATGCGGATTTTGCCATCCTCAGAGAAGGCGTTAATCCTTCTTACACTGCAAGACTGCTCGCGACCTTACAGTCCTGGTTGTTATTGCCCTTATGGCAATTTTACTGTCCGAAAACATGTTCACATTCTACGTCCTCGCGTTAGCACCGCACCACTTCACGCATTCCGTGATAGCCCGAATCTCCGCCTGTAGGATCGTATTATGGTCAGGCAGTCTCAAACAGATCTCAGTCCCTGCGTTCTCAATGTAAACCCCCAGGCCCACTCTGTCCTCTAGCTTTGATCCATCCGTGTAACATGATCTTCCAGATGGCAATACTAGGGCTCCGTCAATCCAAGACTGTGACGATGGCATCGGTGCCTCGCACTCGACTTAAAGGTTCATCTCAGGTATCCGATCGGAAACCTCTTCCCTTCCTTCCAGGTTTCCTATCGTCGCCTCGATTATACCGCGATGGTATGAGATGCTCCCATCCTTAATTCATTCTCCCATCGCCTTAAGTCTCATAGTCGCAGTGCCTGCCTCACACTTAATCTATATGTCAATGGGTTGGATATCTAGAATAGTATCCAGTGCCCTAGTGGGCGTGGTCCTCATCGCTCCGCCGATGCCTAGACAACATGTGTTAGAACCTGTTGTATGGTCCTTATGTGGCACTTTTTCTCCATAGCAGTCCACCAAACTACTGATCTTATCACGCTCCCGTAGAGCCAGTGGACTATTCTCGGATTCAGGCCCCATTTCGAGCCTACGGCCCGTCTACATAGTGCCCAACATCTGTGAGCCTTCTCATTACGCTCCTGAATGTGACACTTCCGATTCAGTTTCCTGTCCAAGATCACACATAATTATTTGATCTTGTCATATATCGAAATCGTCTTATTGAGGAAACGTGGTGCGTTAAATTGGCCCACCTTCGTCTCCCTCGTGAACAGGCATATTTCAGTCTTCTCTGAGTAAACATTGAGCCCTCTGGGTCTAGCCCAGTCATATGCCATATGCAAGACCCTTTCGGCCCTTCTGCATAGCTCGTTCGAATCCTTACCCCTTAGAAGTAAAATAACATCGTCTGCGTAGCAGACGGGTTCAAATTCCTCCTCAGTCAGCATCCGAAATAGGTCATTATGGTGGTCACCCATAGGAGTGGCGATAAAATGCCCCCCTGTGGCGTGTCCTGTGCCACTTTCTCCTTTATATTTATGCCATGGGACACACAATTTATCCACCTGTTCCTTAGCATATGGTTTATCCAGTCTCTAAGGACGGGGTCCACCCGGTACTCCAAGTCTAAGGATTGGATCAGTGTGTCGCTTCGGACCTTGTTAAATGCCCCCTCGATGTCAATGCATACCGCCAGTATGTACGTTTTGACATTGAAGGATTCTTCTATTTTATGCACAACCTCGTGCAGGGCAGTCTCCACCGACCTTCCCTTGACATAGGCATGCTGTTTGTATTTAAGCAATTCGCTGGATGTACTACTCTTTATCGCATAACTTGCCTTGCCGGGCTTGGTTATAGACGCCACCCTTGCCTCCTGCCTGGCTTTCGGAGTCCTAGGCACGCTGTGAAACGTTGGCCAGATGAGGCGCCAGATAGTCTGCTTCTTTCTGTAGTAACGCCGGAAATATGCCATCAGGTACGGGGGACTTAAATGGTTTGAACCTCCTCAAGGATTCCTTCAACATAAATTCCGTAATTATAAACCTTCGATCAACGTAATTTTTCCGAGATTCCGGTGTCTCCGAAAGTCCCTTCTTATCCTAAGGAAAATGAGTTTTCATCAAAAGCCTTTACGTGTCCTACGTTGTCTCTGCTCTCATTCCCATGTCGTCTACTAAAGTTTCAGTTTGGACATAGGATTTTGAGAGAAACTTTTTATATTGGCGGCGTCATTAACGCTATCGACCTGCTCGCAGAAAAGCTTCCAGGAGGCACGTTTTGCCGCTCTGGTAATCTTATTGTATTCCTTGATCCGAGTGTGACCCGACTAAAGAACAACATAGCAGCAGGAGCCGACGGGTTACCCGCTGAACTATTTAAGACCGGAGACGACACACTGATACGGCGTATGCATCAGCTTATTTTCGAAATCTGGCTAGAAGAACCCATACCCGATGATTGGAACCTCAGCATACTATATCCCGTACACAAAAAAGGACCCAGGTCGGAATGTGCCGACTGCAGAGAAATAAATTTCCTCCCCATCGAATACAAGATACTTTCGAACGTACTGTGTGAAGGATTTAAACCTAAAATCAATGAGATAATTGGGCCCTAACAATGCAGCTTTAGACTTGGTAAATCCACCGTGGACCAGATATTCACACTTCGACAAATCTTGGAAACCACCCGAGAAGGACAAATCAACACCTACCATCGCTAAGTTCACTACAAAGCCGCTTTCGATATCCTTTTACGTTCAAAGGTATTTCAGCCATGTCTGAGTTTGGTATCCCTGCAAAATTAATAGGACTCTGCAGGATGACACTTGCTGATACACGTTCCTCAGTAAGAATAGGAAAGAATCTCTTCGAACCATTCAATACCAAACGAGGTTTCAGACAAGGAGATCGTGTGACAACTTATATATCCTGCTGGAGAAGATTTTATGAGATGCAGATGTGAATAGTCAATGGCACACAAATCACAAGAGAACACATGCTGCTCGCCTATGCCGACGACATCGACATCATAGGCCACCGGAGGTAGTAACTGTAGCCTTTGAAAGAATCGAGTCAGTGAAAATGGGTCAGACAGTAAATGGAGATAAGACGAAATGGATGGTTTCAGCTCCCAAAAAGCCTTGCGCAACTGAGCAGATAAAGAAAATGGAGAAAGTTGGGAACCACAACTTTGGGATAGTCAGCAACTCTATCTACAAGAGAACACATGCTGCTCGCCTATGCCGACGACATCGACATCATAGGCCACCGGAGGTAGTAACTGTAGCCTTTGAAAGAATCGAGTCAGTGAAAATGGGTCAGACAGTAAATGGAGATAAGACGAAATGGATGGTTTCAGCTCCCAAAAAGCCTTGCGCAACTGAGCAGATAAAGAAAATGGAGAAAGTTGGGAACCACAACTTTGGGATAGTCAGCAACTCTATCTACCTCGGCACCGCCGTAACCGAAACGAATGATACCAGATTTGAGATAAAGCGAAGAATAATACTGGCAAACAGATGCTACTTTGGACTAAGTAAGCAGCCCAGAAACAAGGCCACCTCTCGGCAAACGAAGATTACACTATACAAGACACTGATACTACCCGTGTTGTTATATGGTTCTGAGGCATGGGTATTTCTGAAAGCAGATGAGGCAGTACTTGGAGTATTTGAGAGAAAGATTCTTCGTAAAATATATGGACCAGTTTGCGATAATGAAGAATATAGGCGACGTATGAACCACGAGCTGTAACAGCTATATGACGACGATAGCATAGTTACACGCATCAAAATACAACGGCTGCGTTGGCTAGGTCATGTTGTCAGAATGGATGAAGAAGCTCCAGCAAAGAAGTCTTTTGAAGGCAAACATGGTGGTACACGCAAACCGTGAAGACCAAAAGCCCGATGGAAAGATCAAGTTGTGGGAGACACCTCGAAACTAGGTGTCAGAGATTTTAGAATGAGCGCAGAAGATCGAGTCGCTTGGAACAAATGTTCTGTCATAGCCAATTAAAGTTAAAAAAGTTTTCTTTTTATAAAGGTAAGCTCTCATATATAAATATATCGCCCAATTATATCTTCTTGAGTCACAGCAAACGCATTTATTGACCCATTTTGCAAAAATATTGCACAACGCGTTCCTTGACGACTGCCACAGTATCTGAGGAGTTTGCTCGAAATGTTCTTGCGATTTTGAGAAACATTCTAATAAGAGCTCATTTGTTAACCGAATCTCTCGAAAGGATTTCTTTATGACTATCAACATTATTGGTGAATTTCATAGAAATCGGCCCACATTTTGATATAGCTCCCATATATGTATATCGCCTGATTTTCACTTCTAGAGCCACTGCAAGCGCATTTTTTGACCAACGACATCTACCATATTTTCTGAGAAGATTGCTCGAAATCAGTTTAGAATTAGATATATCTTCCATATATATAGTCGCCAGAGTTTGGGTAATTTGCAATAATGTTCTCATTTATGAACCGTAGTTAGTACAGTGTGAACATATTCGCTCGAAATTTAATACGGATTGTTTTATAACCCGTCTGAAAACATACACCGAGGTCCATCAAAATTAGTTCAGTATTAGATAAAGCTCCCACTTTGTACCTATATGGTAGGTGTAGGGTATTATAAAGTCGGCACAGCCCGACTTTTGCCTCTCCTTACTGGTTAGTTTTTAGAGCGCACAACAAACCGATTATTGGCTTGGGTGTATGTCCATAGTGGCATGGGGTGGATTGATATCTGCACTTTCTTTTCAACCTAACCTGCACACCCAATGTGGTGTAGGGCATCGAAAGGTCGACTTCGCCCAACCATAGCCCGTCCTTACTTGTCAGCCTTAAGACGAAGCCTATTGTAAGAAATCGGTTCAGATTTATATTTGTATAGCTCATGATTTTTAATAATATTGCAATAATGTCATCATTTGTTAACCGGTTCTCACGAAATTCGTTCACACGGTTATTGCTAAATTTTATATAAATCGGTTCCTATGTAAGTAGGTGTAGCACTCATAACGTGTTCTCCGGATTTGTGGTAATATTGTGTCATTTTGGCCAGGTTTTTTTTTGAAAATTGCAATTTTACTTTTGATTTGTTGAAGTATCCCCAGATTTATTCTCCTTGGATTCTGTTAATTTATCGATTAATTCCTGAGCCCTTTCCATTTTATCCTCCAACTGTTGCTGCGTTCTTTCTAAACGTTCCAATTTGCGACGCATTCTCAGTAGTTCTTCTCGTTCCTACAAGAGAATCATGGGAAAATGTATTAGATCCATCACCTGAAGGAAGCCTCACACCTTTTTGCGAAAATATATATTCTCTTCGGCTCGTCCTTTCTCTAAGAGACCAGAAGGATCATGGCTACAATGAAATAGGACTAATAAGGACTTCTAGTGCCTCCATGCAGCTAGTACTTACGGCACATCATGATAACGATTGTAAGGAATACGCATTAAACGATGTAGAGGAAATAGAGATTTAATCATTTTTGTTTCTAGTTTTGAAAGGAGAACATATGAAATGATTTGTAACGCAGAGAAGCCTTTTTTTATGAAAATTTAAATTTGAATGCAATGATATTGAAGTATGTTAAAATCGAGACTAGGGATCTTTAGATCCATTCAGATGGGGCATTAGAAGAACACCCTTAGGAGGTGCAGTGTCTCCACCAAGGCTGCGGAGTCGTACTCGGAGTCTTGGAGTCGGACTACAGACATGATATTAAACAAGCAAAAAGGCGTTAAGTTCGTCCGGGCCGAACTTTGGATACCCACCACCTCGGGTATATATGTAAAACAGCTTTCGTATAAAATCCGATGAAAAATGCATACCTTATGCCATATAGCAGCTATATCGAAATTTGTTCCGATTTGGACCAAATACTTATAAGTACAAGTCATTGTTGAATTGTGCTTAACAAAATATTGGTATTTTTAGTAGCTATATCTAAAAATAAACCGTTCTGAACCATAAACGACACGGATGTCGTAAAGCCTCACATAAGTCACTGTGTCAAATTTTAGTGAAATCGGATTATAAATGCGCCTCTTATGGGTACCAAGACTTTAAATCGAGATATTGGTCTATATGACAGCTATATGCTAATTTTGACCGATCTGAGCCAAATAGACAAGGATGTCAAAGGGCCTAACACAACTCATTGTCCCAAATTTCGGGGAAATTGGATAATAAATGCGTCTTTAATGGGCTCAAAACCTTAAATTGAGAGATCGGTCTATATGGCAGCTATATCCAAATCTGGACCGATCTGGGCCAAATTGCAGAAGGATGTCGATTGGCCTAACACAACTCACTGTCCCAAATTTCGGCAAAATTGGATAATAAATGTGGCTTTTATGGACCTAAGACCCTAAATAAAGGGATCGGTCTATATGGCAGCTATATCCAAATCTGGACCGATCTGTGCCATATTGCAGAAGTATATCAAGGGGCCTAACACAACTCACTGTCCCAAATTTCAGCAAAATTGGACAATAAATGTGGCTTTTATGGGCCTAAGACCCTAAATCGGGGGATCGGCCTATATAGCAGCTATATCCAAATGTGGACCGATCTAGGCCAAATTAAAGAAGGATGTCGACTGGACTTACACAACTCACTGTCCCAAATTTCAGCAAAATCGGATAATTAATGTGGCTTTGATGGGCACAAAACCTTAAATCGAAAGATCGGTCTTTATAGCAGCTATATCCAAATCTGTACCGATCTGAGCCAAATTGCAGAAGGATGTCGAAGGACCTAACACAACTCACTGTCCCAAATTTCGGCGAAATCGGATAATAAATGCGTCTTTTATGGGCCCAAAACCCTTATATAGAGAGATCGGTCTATATGGCAGCTATATTCAAATCTGGACCAATCTGAGCCAAATTGCAAAATTATGTCGAAGGGCCTAACACAACTCACTGTCCCAAATTTCGGCGAAATCGGATAATAAATGCGTCTTTTATGGGCCCAAAACCCTTATATTGAGAGATCGGTCTATATGGCAATATATCCAAATCTGGACCGATCTGGGCTATATTGAAGAAGTATGTTAAGGGGCCCAACACAACTCACTGTCCCAAATTTCGCCGAAATCGGACAATAAATGTGCCTTTGATGGGCCCAAAACCTTAAATCGAAAGATCGGTCTATATGACAGCTATATCCGAATCTGAACCGATCTGGGCCAAATTGCAGAAGGATGTCGACTGACCTAACACAACTCACTGTCCCAAATTTCGGCAAAATCGGATTATAAATGTGGCTTTTATGGACCTAAGACCCTAAATCGGGGGATCGGTCTATATGGCAGCTATATCCAAATCTGGACCGATCTGTGCCATATTGCAGAAGTATGTCAAGGGGCCTATGTATATGGAAGCCAAATTTAACAAAAATGTGTATTGTCAAAAGAGATTTATATAACGAACTAGCTGGACAGGGCCCTCACCGCTGCGCCTTCTTTCATTCTCATATTTCTTCTTGCAGGGGTGGGAAAAAGTCCTGTTTGGGGGTGCTGGTACGGCCTTTCAGGAAGGTGCAATGGGAGGCGGTCGTTCTCCAAGGACTACATTCACCCGGTAGCCATTTGCCGCATCTGCTACCATGTCTGCATGAATGTTGTCTAGAACTCTTTTGATAAACCGCTTGATCTAGAGGTTCTCTCTTATAGCACTGAACCTCACGCTCTAGATCATGTAGATGTACCTTAAGGCTTCTGGACGGTGAATACCTTTCCACAAGATGATGATTTGAATGGTCTCTGCGATAACAGCCGAAAAAGTATTGCTTAGACAGCATGTAGTTATATATTCGCACTGGTAGGATCTTTGTCTCCTGATGGAGGTGGTCCACATGAGAACTGAGGAGACAGTCCGTTGCAGTACGGAGGGCGGCATTTTGAGAGATCTGAATATTATTCCACTGCGTGTCACAGAGCTGATGAGACCACACTGACGCTGCATAACTTACCACTGATCGGCCAATTGCTTTGTACGTGGTCAACAAGGTTTCTTTGCCTGCACCCCAAGTGCTGCCGGCAAGTGACTTGAGGACCTTGTTTCTACTTTTGACTTTATCGCAAATTGCTGTGACATGTGGGGAGAATTTGTAAGAGCTGTTAAGTGTGACGCCAAGTATTTTGGGTCACTGGATGGTCGGAAACATTTGAAACAGTGAACAATGTGCTTAAAGATTTGGTGGCACATATCTTCAGATGAGGCAAGTTCGTTGAGGTACACGTTCAACCTAGCGCAGATGTCAACAATGGGTGGGGGTCCAGATGCCATGATCGTACAATTGTCCGAATATGATACGATCTCTATGCCGTCTGGAGGGGGTGGAATGGAGGATAGGTAGAGGTTAAACAGTGCCGGAGATATCACTCTGCCTTGGGGTACTCCCTGTTTCACTCTATGGTGCTTCGACTTCATATCCCTTAATTCCACAAATGACTAGCGACCACACAGATAATTCGCAACCCAGCGTTTCAGGCCTGGCTGTAGAGAGGTGTTAGCGATGTTCTCAAATAGTATGGCATGTCGAATGCATTCGATAGGTCCAGTGCCACGAGGACCGTTGTATCACATGGCCTGGGATGATTGAAGCCATGTCAATTGTGTGCGGTGTGTGCTTTACATGCAAGCAGTTGTTGCACTATGCAGTCTTCGAAATCCATCTTGATACTCGGCGAAAGGAAATTTTCCTATCAGGCTCGGGAGGAATAATGCCTCAAGCGTCTTTGATAGTGGTGAGAGAAGGAAGATCGGTCTGTACGACTCCCCCAAACTCCGGTTCTTTCCAGGTTTCAGTAGTGGGATCACACTGCCCATTTTCCAGACATCGGGAACTATAAAAGTGTTTAAAGCAGCTTGAGGACAGTAGTAAGGTACTCAACTTCAGGTAAATCCAGAATCTTCAACATCAAAGATTCTGTCGGAGTCCAACGCCTTGGATGATTTGCCGCCACGGATGACATTCGTAATTTCGCCCACGATAAATTGTGATGGCTGTCCATCGGGTCGGAGACCATGGATACGACGAATGGCTCTACTCCTTGCCCTGTCACTCTCGGGATGCACAATAAATTGACGGTTGAACGACCTGGCGCACCTTTTCGGAACAGTCACGGTAACTTCGCCAAAAGTGACTGAGGTCCTGTCATACTGTTTACCGGGGTTCGAGAGTGACTTAACAGTAGAGCACAGCTTGCCTAAACCGGTGCCTAAGTTATATTGCTCCAAGTGTTCCAGCCACAAATTTCGCTTATGGTCTACTGACTACTCTGTTTATTTCCAGATTCAGCTCACTAATTCTGGGGTTAGTAGGGTCTGTACAACGAATCCCATCACGCTCGTCTGCGAGTACCACTGCCTGCGCCGGGAAATTGGGCCACACTTCGGCTATTCGACCGGCTGGTATAAAGCGAGCGGCTGCTGCGTTAATGATGTCTCGGAATTTCCTCTCGGCCACTAGCACATCAGAGGGGGGTGGCAGTTCACTGAAGCGGCGATTGGTATACTGGGCTGGGATGCTGCTGTTGCGATAAGCAATACCACATTTTTCTACAAGGCTGTTAAAAGTATAAAAAAGTTTGGCTTAGCCAAAACTAGCATCCTTTCATAATTTAATACATAATGTATCCATCACATTAATTCAATTTTTATTACGGTTTGGAAATGTTAGCAAACACTTTTATTTCAGCCTAATGATTAAAATAATTCAATAATATTGTGGATGACATCTGTAGGCCAGTAAGCGTATTTACACTCATTTAATTTTGTTTTTCATTAATTCTATGTATACAGTACTTTCAATGATTATAACAGTTTATAAAATACCTTTGAATATGGCAATACCATGTGAATGAATTGGGGTGTATGGCGTTGGTCTAGCGGTCGATAATACAGTTCATTTAGATGCTTTACAAAGAATAATTAATATATATGAAACAAAGAGGGTTTAATTACCTAAGAGTATTTTTATAAAGTTTCTTCTTCACGATATCGTAAAACACTGATATAAGGGTGCAACATCTCATTTACGATATCGAGCAATTTATAGATTATTTGTTTTCGTTCTCCATTCTGAGGCTATGATTGGGTTCGAACATCTAACTTTGGTTATAACAGTTTACAGCAAATGCCTGGAATTATGCTTTGGATATGTTTTTAAAAGTATCGGCAATGCCGATTCCAGGTTCACCTTGATTTAAGTTGGCAATTCAGTTCACTCGATGCTAAAAGCAAAAACTGATCAATTATTATTATATTGATCCCTCTTTGATCGTGAGGATTCAAACTGCATTATCCACATAATGCACACTAATCTCGGTCATTCCGTATTGGTCACTGGTCATTCCCTCTTTGCATACAGGAATGCATTTTCACATCTTCACCAAAAAAAACCAACATCAAACACAGCATTGCCGATATTTGTGCATTGTTTACCCAAAGCATAACATAGTTATCAATTGTAATTATATTATTCCCTCTTATTGTTAGGATGTGAACTGCATTATCCACATTGTGAAATACATTATGCACTCTAATCTTAGTCACTGGCCAATCCGTATTTTTCGCTTAAAATCCCTTTTATATGTTAATCCCTCTTTGCATGCAGCAATGCATTTTCCCTTTTAAATAGAAAAAATCGAATATAAAACTCAGCATTGCCGACATTTTGTACAATTTTTATTCAAAGCACAACTTCAGGCATTTCATTTAACTGCTTTAATGTTGAATAAGAATGCCGTAATAAATTGTCGATAGTGCGGTTCTTCTCTCATGACCTTCAACATACGTGTCTAATATGGTCTGGATCGATCAATAGCTTGATACAGCTCCCATATAAAACTATTTCCGATTTTGCGTCTTGAGTCCCTACAAGGCGAAAACAAGTAACAGCGTGCTAAGTTCGGCCGGGCCGAATCTTATAAACCCTCCACCATGGTCGTATCTGTCGAGTTCTTTGCGCAGTATCTAGTTTTAGGCAAACAAAGTATAATGAATAAGGACGGAGGAGCAGCTATATCAAGTTATAGTCCGATTCGGGGCTCAAGAAGCGAAATCGGGAGATCGGTTTATATGGGAGTTGTATCAAGCTATAGATGGATTCTGACCATATTGCACACGTATGTTGAAGGCCATGGGAGGAGACGTTGTACGAAATTTGTGCCAAATCGGATGAGAATTGCGCCCTCTAGAGGCTCAAGAAGTCAAGACCCAAAATCGGTTTATATGGCAGCTATATCAAAACATTGACCGATTAAGCCCATTTACAATCCCAACCGGTCTACACTAATAAGAAGTATTTGTGCGAAATTTCAAGCGGCTTCAAAAGTTAGCGTGCTTTCGACAGACAGACGGACGGGCATGGCTAGGTCGACTTAAAATGTCACGACTATCAAGAATTTATATTTACTTTATGGTGTCTTAAACGCATATTTCGAGATGTTACAAACAGAATGACGAAATTAATATACCCCCATCCTTGTCATTAAGCTTAAACTTGAATCGGACTGCACTCATTGATATGTGAGAAGTTTGCCCCTGTTCTTTAGTGGAATGTTCTCTTTCTCCTTGTACTTGGTATGCAATTTTGACTATTTACTATTTACCATAATCAGCCCGCATTCGAAAAGAAATTTTCATTGACCTCATTAATTACCTGTTGCCTAAATTTAGCATTTTCCCTTCTTCATCAGGTTTAAGGGTATAAAAGGAATAACCTTTGCCAATAAAATTCACTGTCATTACAAGTTTATCGATATTCACAGTTATTGCATTAAACTGTGAATATCATATAAACTGGTCTAAGAATCGAACACTTAAAGAATGCGTGGTTTAATGTTGTTGTTGTATGCCCTGCTATTGTATCTCTACCTGGGAACTAAAATCACTTGCCAAGCTGATGAGAGCTCAGGATTCTTTGTTAAAGTTACTAAAAATGTTCCTCGTTTGGGACGAAGATCGGACAAGGATGTTGGCCGAGGATTGTTTAGAAACTACAAGGTAGTACCACGCATTGGAAGAAGTGCACCAAGTGTAAGTAGAAATCAGCATAGCATAATAGAATAAAATCCCAATAATTCGTAACGGCAGAAACCTAGAATTGTTTACGTAAGTTTAGAGTAAGCAGGAAACTCTTTGCTTTGAACTCATCTTTCAGTTAACCGAAAGTTTGTCACGAATTATTGAGCTTCTCGGTGTATTGATCTACGAGTTATCGAAATTCTACTATGTTTAACACATTTTTCTTTACATTGTTTTTCTTCATAGGCTAACGACTACCATTTCCTAAGCAATTGGCTGACTTTACAATCTCCAAGAACCTTGGAAAAACGTACAAATTCTCACCTAATGGAACATTCCATTGCACGAGAATTGAATGTGGTACAGCCTGTAAACTCAAATACTCTCATGGAATTAATTACCAAACATGCCATCCCTAATGAAAATGTGAAATTTGTACACTGGAAGGACTTTGATAAGGCTCTGCAAATGGATACAGAGCTTTATGTTAAAGTCAGTTCTTTGGGCCGCACTCCGGATCAAAGACTACGGAATGACATTACTGAAGGAAACTATGTGCCCTTTATGGACGATATGGTTGATGATCAAGGAATCGATTTTATGATTTACAATCAGGGAGATTTTCCAAAAGGACCCTATGCCCCGGAGTTTTTGCGCTACAATAGTTTGTAGTTTCCCTGTGGCTTTATGATCCTAGTTTTACAACATGTTTAAGCTAAAATAATTGAACCGTCAACAGATTTTGTATTGATGAAAATATATCCATGGATAATTGAATTGTATATAAAATTTAAACATATTGATAATGCGTGACTGTTTTATTTTAAATATCTTCAGCCTATTTAGTAATATAGGGAATTGAGGAGAAGAAGCTATGTGCTTGCGGCATTAGAACGTCCGGAACAACTAATGAATTAAAAAGTTAGTTGAAAGATCTAGCTAAATAATTCATTATCCCTATTTCAAAGGGAAAATCTGAGTTCCAGTCTATTTCGTTGTTACCTTTCCTGTCTAAAGTTTTTGAGAAAGTGTTGCACAGGCAGAAGGCTGCATACATATTTTCAACTCGTTGTTTTCTACAAAGCAATCAGGATTTCTGGGATTCCTGGTTTCTGGGATTCCCGATGTTTCCTAGGATTTGAGAACGAAACATGATGGAGGAAGGATCACTTTCCTTGTGTTGCTAGATCACTCAAAAGCATTTGACATGGTTGATCACTCTCTGCTCGGCTTTAAATTGGAACATTTCTTTAATTTCACTAAGTCCTCAGTAAGGCTTCTATGTTCCTATCTTACTGATATGATACAGACGATTTACATGAACTGTGGAGTTTCTGACCCTTTACATATATCCAGAGGGTTTCTTTAGGGTTCGACACTTGAACCACTTCTTTTTTCTGTCTACATAAATAACTTACCATCTTTTCCGAATCATAGTAGGATCCACATGTATGCTGACGATATACAAACCTACCTAGGTAGTTGTTGTTGTTGAAGCAGTTTGTTGTGTTCTATCTTTGGTCTGCTTGATTCTGTTGAGTGTCAAAACCCAGGAACTCTGCGACAAAGATGGGGGGGCGTCCACGGGGATCTGGGTCAGTTAAACAGGTGACGTGTATCGTGCGGTCCCTGGTTACAATTGGGACATACATAGTGCACGTCGGCATCAATCCTTGCTCTGTAGGAGTTGAGGCGGCTGCATCTGCCGGAACGTAATTGAGCCAGAACCACTCTGGTTTGTCGGGGGAGGTCAATTTCTTCAGATGCAATGGGAGGCGGTCGTTCTCAAAGAACTACATTCACCCAGCAGCCATTTACCGTATCTGCATGGTGGGCTGATACCATGATCGCAGAATCGTCTGCATATGATACGATCTCTATTCCGTCTGGAGGGGTTTGAATGGAGAATAGGTAGAGGCTAAACAGCGCCGGAGATATCACCCCGCCTTGGGAAACACCCTATTTCACTATGCGGTGCTTTGATTTCCTATCCCTAAATTCCACAAATGACTGGCGACCACACAGATAATTCACGACCCAGCGTTTCAGGCTTGGCTGGAGGGACGTGTTGGTGATGTCCTCAAATACTGGGTTGCCAAAAAAGTAATTGCGGATTTTTCATACAGTCGGCGTTGACAAATTTTTTCACAGCTTGTGACTCTGTAATTGCATTCTTTCTTCTGTCAGTTATCAGCTGCTACTTTTAGCTTGCTTTAGAAAAAAAGTGTAAAAAAAGTATATTTGATTAAAGTTCATTCTAAGTTTTATTAAAATGCATTTATTTTCTTTTAAAAATCCGCAATTACTTTTTGGGCAACCAATAGTTTGGCGAATGCCTTCGATAGGTCCAGTGCAACGAGGACCTTCCAATCACATGGCCTGGGCTGATTGAAGCCACGGCAATGTGTGCTGTGATGGCATGCTAAGCAGTTGTTGTGCTATGCAGTCTTTGAAATCCATGTTGATGCTCGGCGAATGGAAATTCTCCTACGAAGCTCGGGAGGAGTAATGCCTCAAGCGTCTTTGCTACTGGTGAGAGAAGGGAGATCGGTCTGTACGACTCCTCCAAACTTGGTTCCTTACCAGGCTTCAGTAGCCAAATTTCCAGTCATCGGGAACTATAAGAATGTTCAAAGACAGGTTGAGCACAGTAGTAAGGTACTCAACTCCAGGTAAATCCAGATTCTTCAACATCAATGTAGAGATTTCGTCGAGGCTCAACGCCTTGGATGATTTGGCGCAATGGATGACATTCGTAACTTCGCCTAGCGAGTGGCTGCTGCGTTAATGATGTCTCGGAATTTCCTCTCGGCAACTAGCACATCCGAGGGGTGTGGCAGTCAACTGAAGCGGCGATTGGTATACTCTCTGAAGCCAGCCCAATCGGCCTTCTTCTGATTGATAAACGTCCGGCGTTCAGAGGTTATGAAATAGGGTGGTCGGGCGATGGTGAGAATTGTGGGGAGGTGGTCTGATCCCTAAGAGATGACGGCTTGCCAGGATACATCACTCAGGAGATCTGGGGATGTAATGGAAATGTCTGGCGAGTTGCTGCACCTACTAGTAATCCTAGGGGGCATTCTCATTCATCGTGCAAAACATGGAACCGGACGATTATGGCGAGGTAGTAATCCACTTATGTCGGGGTTGTAAGCTTGGCCATTAATTGGGACACAGCTTCCTACCGGCGGTATGTACACGTTGTATAGCTCTATCTCGGCAGCAGCGGACCTGACTGCTATTCCCATGCATTCCACGTAGGGGTTACTAGCGCTAGGCGCAGGCGAGATGGGTCTATATTGCACGGAATGGTATAATATCACGAAGGTCAATACCCCACCTCCATTCCTTGAGACATTGTATCCGTGACAACTGTGCGAGCTGCATGTTTTGGTCAGCTTTGTGTCTTGGATCGCTGCTACCAATATATCCTTCCGGCTCATAAAATCCACAATCTCACCGATCTTGCCACGGACATCGTTGCAGTTTATTTGCATAAATGATACACTTCCCGACACTGACCCGTCAATATTGGGGCTGGAATGCTGCCGTTACGTATATTGCCGCACGGGAGAGGTCGGGGGTCACATAGACCGACGACGAGGATGCAGAAGGCGACGACGACGACGCTTGTGACTCACTGCTGGCTATGTTCGCACATAGCTTAAACTCCCGTAGTGAAGTGAGGCTAGAACAAGATCGGAAATGTACCCACTCTATGCATCGGTTACACCTCACCGACACCGACCGATGATGGAGGCGGACCAGAAGCGTGCGGAGAAGGCACTCCGGGATGTGCCTCTCCCATGACGAAAAAAGACGAACACGTACACTGAGGCGGCAGCCCATGTTCAATCGGGTCAATCCTGTGCATACATTTGGCTGCCACTTAGGTAGTGATATTGGTGAGTTCGTGAATTACGTTAATATGCTCAACGAAGATTTTGGTTTAGTACATAGCTGGGCGCAGCCTGTGGATTGTATTTGAATCCAACAAAGTCAAGATGCATGGTTGTACGCAGGTTGAATCTTTCATTTCCTTTTGAACCTGACATCGGGATAAATGGACAGCACATTGACGTTGTTTCTTCCGCTAAGAATTTTGGAATTACCATCAACACGGCGTTGTCGTGGACTTTATAATAACACCTACCCTATAAATACAAAAGGGGGGCTATATCTAATTCTGAACCAATTGTGATGGACCTCGGCGGATGTATTCAGATGGGTTATTATAATTCTTATGTCAAATTTCGAGCAAAGCAAATAAGTTCAAAATGTAATAACTACGGTTGTCAAATGACAACAAATTACCCAAAATCGGACGAACATATATATGGGAGCTACATCAAAATCTAAATCGATTTTGACCAAACTTCTTAGATATTGTGGTAGTTATTGAGGAAAGCGCTGTGCACAATTTTGGTGGGATTGATCAATAATTGCGTTTGCAGAAGAAACAAGTAAAAGCGTGCTAAGTTCGGCCGGGCCGAGTCTTATATACCCTCCACCATGGATCACATTTGTCGAGTTCTTTTCCCGGCATCTCTTTTTAGGCAAAAAAAAGGATATAAGAAAAGATTTGCTCTGCTATTAGAGCGATATCAAGATATGGTCCGGTTTGGATCACAATTAAATTATATGTTGGAGACCTGTGTAAAATGTCAGCCAATTCGAATAAGAATTGCGCCCTTTGTGGGCTCAAGAAGTAAAATAGAGAGATCGATTTATATGGGAGCTGTATCGGCATATAGACCCATTCAGACCATAAAAACACGTATGTTAATGGTCATGAGAGAATCAGTCGTACAAAATTTCAGGCAAATCGGATAATAATTGCGACCTCTAGAGGCTCAAGAAGTCAAGATCCCAGATCGGTTTATATGGCAGCTATATCAGGTTATGAACCGACTTGTACTTTATTTGACATAGTTGTTGAAAGTAAAAATAAAAAATGTATTGCGAAATTTCAGCCAAATCGGATAGAAATTGAGCCCTCTAGAAGCTCAAGAAGTCAAGTCCCCAGATCTGTTTATATGACAGCTATATCAGGTTATGAACCGATTTGAACCATATTTGGCACAGTTGTTGGATATTATTACAAAATACTACGTGCCAAAATTCATTCAAATTGGATAAGAATTGCGCACTCTAGAGGCTCAAGAAGTCAAGACCCAAGATCGGTTTATATGGCAGCTATATCAGGTTATAAACCGATTTGAACCATACTTGGTACAGTTGTTGGATATTATAACAAAACACGTCGTGCAAAATTTCATCCCAATCGGATAAGAATTGCGCACTCTAGAGGCTCAAGAAGTCAAGACCCAAGATCGGTTTATATGGCAGCTATATCAAAACATGGACCGATATGGCCCATTTACAATACCAACCGACCTACACTAATAAGAATTATTTGTGCAAAATTCAATCAAGCGGCTAGCTTTACTCCTTCGGAAGTTAGCGTGCTTTCGACAGATAGACGGACGGACGGACAGACGGACGGACATGGCTAGATCGACATAAAATTTCACGACGATCAAGAATGTATATACTTTATGGGGTCTCAGACGAATATTTCGAGTAGTTACAATCAGAATGACGAAATTAGTATACCCCCCATCTTATGGTGGAGGGTATAAAAATCTGGCGGTATATATAACTGACAGCTATATCTAACCCTGGTACAATTTCTATGAAATTCACCAGTAATATTAAGAGTTATAAGAAAATTCTTCTTTCCAAATTTCGAGAGAATCGGTTAACAAATGACCATTTTATTGCAGTATTACTGCAAATCGGACTAACATATATATGGGAGCTATGTCAAAATCTGAACCGATTTCTATGAAATTCACCAGTAATATCGGGAGTTACAAGAAAATACTTCTTTCCAAATTTCGAGAGGATCGGTTAACAAGTGACCATTTTATTAAAGTATTATTGCAAATCGGACGAACATATATATGGGAGCTATATCCAAATCTGAATCGATTTTTTCCAATTTCAATAGGCTTCGTCTCTAGGCTGAAAAACATGCCCATACTAACTTTTAAGACCATCGCATGAAAATTGCGACATGTAGTCGGGCACAGCTAAATCGAATCAGAAAGTGATTCTGAGTCGATCGGTATACTTATCAATGGGTCTATCTCTCTTCCTTTTCAGTGTTACATACAAATGCACTAAGTTATAATAACCTGTACCACAGTAGTGGTGTAGGGCATAATCACACCATTTGCTGCAGGTTTGGGGTACATCCAGATGCCTAAAAACTACATTTGTTCTACATCTTTCGAAGCAACAATTTTGCTAGGTACTGGGGTAGCCTTCGCAGCGAATTTTCGAGCCCAATCAATGGAGTCTCTCTCCATCATTCGAACCAAGCCTCTCAATAAACCTCAGAACGATGTACCTTTTATATAACACGCCCTCATAGATCGTATTGGTTTTTCAGCGATGGTCTTGTCAAATTGTATATATGAAAATTTTGCCCATGAATGTTCCACTAAGGAACAGCGGCAAACTTCTCGCATATCAATGAGTGCAGTCCGATTCAAATTTAACCTCAATGATAAGGGACCTCCTTTTTATAGCCGAGTCCGAACGGAGTGGCGCAGTGCGACACCTCTTTGAAGAGAAGTTTTACATGGCACAGTACCTCACAAATGCTGCCAGCATTAGGAGGGGAAAACAAACGCTGAAAATTTTTTCTGATGGTCTCGCCAGGATTCGAACCCTGGCGTTCAGCGTCATAGGCGGACATGATAACTTCTGCACTACGGTGGCCTTCAAGTTGTTTGGCTTTGGAATGTTCATGAGCAAAATTTGCATTTGCAACTTGCGCATGTTCACATCCACCAAATCAGACAATTTCTCAAAAAATAAGAACCTAAAGTGGAACCCCTTCTGACTGCCAGTGCGGGACACACACACAGCAGATGTTCCATAGTCTCTTCTTCCTCGACGTTCTCACAGCTTCCGTAAAAGTAGATACCGCAACCGTCAGTTTGTCAGCATGTTTTCCGATCAGACGGAAAATATGACGAACACAATGGCTGAGACGTTCGTTCTAGCCAGCGACAATATAACGGTAGACCTCTTCAAGTCTAGACCAAATAATTTGGAATGCCCACAATCCTCCTTTGTGACCATCTATCATCCGTTGCCCTTCGGTTCTGATGCCGAAAACTTAGCTTACATGTCGCTTTACAATTCTCTGGGATATCTATGTGTCCCGGCACCTAGAACAGGTGAATTTTGAACTGTTTAGCCATCCCGTTGAGAGATTTGCGACGGTCGACGGTTGAATTCAGAAATATGTTCTAGAGAAGATATTTATGCCAATCAACATTAAGACATTTCATCCTAGCTATTTCATCACTTCTTTAATTGCAGGGATCTCCGATTGATAAACACTACAGAGGTCGGGTAAACTTCTCGATATATCTATTCCTAGTTCTTCAAAGTACACCCAAAGTCAACCTGGTTGTTTAGTTTTGAACCTTCCGTACATAAGTCTATGTAACTTCTAACCAGGGCAATGTGTCAAAAAAAAAAAAAAAAAATACAAGTAAGAGCGTGCTAAGTTTGGCCGGACCGTTTCTTATATACTCTCCACCATGGATCGCATTTGTCGAGTTCTATGCGCAGTATCTCTTTTAAAGCAAACAAAGAATATTGAAAAAGAATATGCTATTGTGTAATATTTCAGTTCATTCGGATAAGAATTGCGCCTTGTAGGGGCTCAAGAAGCAAAATCGGGAGATCGGGTTATTTGGGAGCTGTATCAAGCTATTGATCGATTCAGACCATATTAGACACGTATGTTGAAGGTCATGAGAGAAGCCGTTGTACAAAATTTCTTCCAAATCGTATGAGAATTGGGCCCTCTTGAGGCTCAAGAAGTCAATATCCCAGATCGGTTTATATGGCAGCTATATCAGGTTATGTACCGATTTGCGCCTTACTTAGCACAATTATTGGAAGTCATATCAAAACACGTCATGCGAAATTTCAGCCAAATCGGATGAGAATTAAGCGCTCTATTGACTTAAGAAGTCAAGATCCAAGATCGGTTTATATGACAGCCATACCAGATTATGAACCGATTTGAATCATACTTAACAAAGTTATTTGAAACGATACCGAAACACTACGAGCAAAATTTCAGTCTAATCGGATGAGAATTGCGCCCTCTAGAGGCGCAAGAAGTCAAGACTTAAGATCGGTTTATATGGCAGCTATATTAAAACATGGACCGATTTGAACTATACTTAGCGCAGTTATTGGAAGTGATACCAGAACACAACGTGCAAAATTTCAGTCAAATCGGACGAGAATTGCGCCCACTAAAAGCTGAAGAAGTCAAGACCCAAGATCGGTTTATATGGCAGCTATATCAAAACGTGGATCGATTTGGCCCATTTACAATCCCAACTGACTTACACTAATAAGAAGTATTTGTGCAAAATTTCAAGCGGCTAGCTTAACTCCTTCGAAAGATAGCGAGCTTTCGACAAACAGTCGGACGGACAGGGCTAGATCGACCTAAAATGGCATGACGATCAAGAATATATATACTTTATGGGGTCTCAGACGCATATTTCGAGGTGTTACAAACAGAATGACGAAATTAGTATACCCCCATCCTATGGTGAAAGTTAGAAGGGACGTTGTGTCCGTGACGCTACATGATGAAAGAGAAAGCTCCCTTAGCCTCACTTCTGTGGGTATTTCGGGTAGCGATATTATATCGTTTACTAAGATTTAGAAATGAGGCAAATGTTATCTATAAAGTTGAAGTCCTCCAATAGGTTGTGTAATAAGTCTATCCCTCTCCTTTTGCTTATATCCTTCGGGATGTTGATCAGTGTGACTGAAATTCAGTTGTCTCATCATGTAATGACTATTGGCTACACTGTCGGGTGGTAATAATCTGTCTGGTGGTAATAATCTTTCCCATTCTTTGCATATTAAATTTGGCTACAATTTTGTATGCAAAGTAAAATATGTTCAATAATTCACATAAAAATGAGCTAAGTATTATACGCTATTGTGGTGTGTACCCAAAATAAATTAGAAATTCTGGTTTACTTAAAATCTCGTTCTCACAGCTCAGGATTTCCCGACGAAATTTTTCTACTGTTTAGATGATTGCACATAATTCATACGAACCCTTTGAATAAATTTTGTTCTGTTTTTTTTTTTCTTTTTTAACTTCAATACAGATCATCCCACTCCCAAACATTCCACAAGAAGTGGAAAACTTTAGCCCTGCGGTTATTCATGTGATAACATGTACTCACACCCCACATTGGTGCCCGCATACACATGACACCTTATGCTGGCCCAATTTACCATACGGCTTCTTAGCTCCCACCCAAGCCTAGTTGTCAGTAAAAAGGGTATAAAAGATGCATTCAATTTCATTAACATTCAATTACAATTTTACCAGTTAAGTAAACGTGAAATAATCTTGCTGATAGTAAGACAGAGAGGAAAATCATGCGTGCTTTGCTTTTAATTGGATATGCACTGATACTGTGCATAGGCCTTAGAGCAAGGACGAGCTGCAAGGCAGATGATAGTCCAGGGTTCTTCTTGAAAATTACCAAAAATGTTCCTCGCTTGGGACGACGCTCGGACAAGGAATTTGTGCAAGGATTTTGGAAAAATTATAAGGCCATACCACGCATAGGAAGAAGTGTGGAAAATGTGAGTAAAGTCAATTGGCATATCAATTTTAATAAAACTATTTATTTAACACTGCAGCAACAGGATGTGGACCCCTTAGCCAATTGGCTGCAAACACAGTCTCCAAAAATTCCTAGTAAACGAGTTCTACTGAATCCCCACTTAAGTCGTTTGGCCACGGAAAATGAGTTAAGTGTAGTACAACCGGTTAATTCGAATACCTTAAGAGAACTGCTGAACAAAAATGCCATACCACGGGATAATGTGAAGTTTGTCCATTGGAAAGATTTCGATCGTGCTTTACAATTGGATATGGAGCTGTATGGCAAAGTTAGTTCTTTGGGTCTCAAACCAGATCAGCTACTAAAGCAGGACATCTCCGGAGGCAGTTATATACCGTTGATGGAAAATGGTATAGATGCTGATGGCACAGATTTTGCTCTCTACACCCGAGAAGGAGGTTTGGAAGGTCCATATGCTTCTGACTTTCTACGCTATAATAGTGTTTAGAATTATACGTTAAACTGTGATGATATGTTACTTTGGAAACTTGCAAATCAGTTGGTATTGGTATAAGACAACAACAAAAAACGAGTATTGTTCTAGTCACACAAATCCATGGATTTTATTTCAACTTGCCTAAACAATCGTTGACGGTTTTGCAAAATATATGATTGTCTGCATTACATAAGCTTTGTCGTTACCTAAGCTTTCATTGCAAGGGGATGTTCGTTTATAAGGTAATTCCATAAAAACAATACAAATATGAATTAGGTTAGGTTTAAGTGGCAGTCTGCCATTTGACTCACTTAGACGTTTTCGTCCACTGTTATACCACAGAAACAGAAGAAGGAAGATGCCTTCTATTTTCTACCGTTGAACCATCCAACAACTTGCGAAGGTTTACATCCGCTAAATCAGAGAGGTTCTCAAAGAAATGAGAACCTAAAGTGGAACTCCTTCTATCTGCTAGTGCGGGACATACACACAGAAGGTGTTCTATAGTCTCTTCTTCTTTCATGTCCTTACAGTTTCTGTAAAAGTGGTTGCTGGCAACCTTCAGTTTGTCAGCATGTTTTCCGATTAGACAGTGACCTGTCATGACGGACACAATGACTCAGACGTCTGTTCTAGCCAATGACAGCAAAGCAGTAGACTTCTTCAAGTCTATATGAGGCCACATAGTTTTGGAATGCTCACAGCCCCCTTTTGGGACCATCTATCATTTGTTGTACTTCGGGACTGGTCCTGAAAACTTAGCTTACATATCACTAGAGGCATACCCACAGATTCCAGTATCCCTGGAATGTGAAGGGTAATTCCTAGTCTCGCAAGCTCATCTGCTTTACAATTCCCTGGGTGGCCCGGCACCCAGAGCGGTTGAATTTTGAACTGTTCAGCCATCTCGTTGAGAGATCTGCTACAGTTGAGAGCGGTTTTTGTGTTCAGAAATACGGCCGCCAGGGATTTAATGGCTGCCTGGCTATCTGAGAAGATATTTATGCCAAGATTTATGAGAAGATCTTAGCCATTCCACCACTTCCCTGAGTTGCAAGGATCTCTGCTTGATACACACTGCAGTGGTCGGGTAACCTTTTCGATATGACCTGTTTTAGATCTTTAGAGTACACTCCAAAGCCCACCTGTTCGTTTAATTTGGAACCATCCGTATAGAAGTCATAGACTTGTCTTACCAGGGATATCGTAGTTCCAATCGGTTCTATCGGGAATAGTTGTACAGTAATTTTTATCAAAAAGCGGTTCAGGTAGGTTGTAATCTACACTGCCTGGAACATCGGATATTGTATCAAGGATAACAGTGTCCGTAGCCGCCACATGACCAATGAGAAAGCTCCCTTAACCTAACGGCAGTGGTCGCCCCAATTTGTCTAGCCACAATGTCCAGAGGTATAAGATGTAGAATTAAATTCAGTGCATCAGACAGTGACGCCCTCACTGCGGCTGTGATGCACAAACAAGCCATCCTTTGGATCCGGTTAAGTATTGCGCAGTAGGTGGACTTTTGAAGCGCTGGTGGACGACCACAACACCATATAGCATTATAGGTCTGACAAGTGCAGTATATACCCAATGCATGACTCGCGGTCAAAGCCCCCATGTTTTGCCAATGGCTCTCTTGTAGGTGTATAGGGCAAGAGTGGCCTCTCTATACACCTGCAAGCGAGTTCTTGCCCTTTCCAAAATGTTGGATTTGAAGTTCAATTTCCTGTCCAGCAAAACACCCAAGTATTTTGCGCTTTCTGTAAATGGAACATTCTCTCCACCCAAGGAGACAGGTTCCACCGTAGGCAACTTGTATCTCCTGCAGAAAAGAACTACTTCTGTTTTGCACGCAATAATGCTTAGACAACTTTCGGTAGCCCACTTTGCTGTTGCACGTAGAGCTTCCTGAAGTATATCTCTTAGATTGCCGGGAAACTTTCCCCCTAACCGCAATTGCCACGTCATCAACATACGTGACCACTTTACGCCTTTTTCTTCCATTGTTAATGTTAATGGCTATATTTCAAAGTAGAGGAGACAGTACACCTCCCGAAGGTGTTCCTCTGCTGACCCATCCACAGATCCCAAGGCTGCCGTAAAGCATCTTTTAGTAACTAAATTATAAATAAACTTTCTTACGGTAGAGTTGATGCCTAGAAAGTCCAACTCCTTCATGATTGACGTCGGTTTTACATTATTGAAAGCACCTTCAATGTCAAGAAATGCTACCATTGTACAGGGTGGCTGATGAATATTGCTACAATGATGAATATTGCTACATTTTTTTTTTCGGTGTATGGAATACATTTTTCTTTTATTCATGTTAAATTAAATTATTAAATTAATTATTAAATTATTATTAATTAAATTAATTAATTAATTAATTAAATTAATTATTAAATTATTATTATTAAATAGAAAAAAAGTTATTACATTTTTTTTTGGTAGCGGCTTTCATCAGCCACCCTGTATATTCCTTGACAGCGGGTGAGAACCCTCTATGTAGCCGAATAGGTCGTGAAGGGCTGTTTCAGTGGATTTGCTGCTGCCGCGACACACCATCTCCAGGGATCGTTGCCCTAAGATAGGTTTCTATCAACCTCTCAAGAGTTTTCAGCATAAAGGGTGACAGACTAATGGGACGAAAATCTTTTCGCTTCGTGTGGTAGTCCCTCGTGTCCCTCCATCCCACAGGTATATATGATACAAGCAGAGTATATCTTACTAAGCCAGGGAACCAGTGCATATTGGTATTTCTTTCGAAACGTTTCAGTCCACTAATTTGATAGGAGTATGGTGGTATCACAATGAACGAAAACGTCTAACTGAGTTTGATGGCAGACTGCCACTTAAACCTAACCTGCTAGTGAATTTTGGTTTAACCATTGAGTGGAGTGGACGTTTTGTTATTTCGCTCCGCAAGAACATTCTGTAACTCCTTCTTCTGCGCTTCTTCTTCACCCTGTTTTGGGATTGCACACTCCACTGGTTAATTCCATCGCAATTTTACGTTTTCTTTAATGGTTCAACATGACCTAACCAACGCAAACATTGTATTTTGATGAGTTTAACTATTTTATCATCGTCATACAGCTCGTGGTTTATACGACGCCTACATTATCGATTAACGCCGACTGGTCCATATATGTTACATAGGATTTTTCTCTCAAATACCCCAGGTACCGCATCATCTGCTTTCACAAGTACCTATTCTCGGAGCCATATAACAGCACGGATAGTATCAGTGTCTTGTATAGTTTAATTTTTATCGGTCTTGAGGTGGCTTTGCTCCTCATCTGCATGCTTAATTCAAAGTAGCATCTGTTAGTCGATATTATTCTTCGTTTTATTTCAAAACTGGTGTCATTTGTTTCGGTTACGGTGGTGCCGAGGTAGATAAAGTTGCTGACTATCTCAAAGTTGTAGTTCCCAACGTTCGCCATTTTCTTTATCTGCTCAAATTTACAGGGCTTTGTGGGAGTTGATGCCAATCACTTTGCCTTATCTCTATTTACTGCCAGACCCACTTTCATTGATTCTCATTTGATACTTTCAAAGGTTGCAATTGTTTCTTCTGGTGACTGACCCATAATATCGATGTCGTCGGCACAGTCGAGTAGCATATGATCTCTCGTGAGTAGTGAGCCATACCTATTTACACTTGCTTCTCATATAATCTCTCCAGCAGGATATAACAGAGATCACACGATAGGCTTTCTCCATGTCTGATACCTCGTTTAGTAACAAACGATTCGGAGAGGTTCTTTCCTATTTTAACTGAGGAGCGTTTATCAGCAAGCGTCATCCTGTAAAGTCGTACATGTTTTGCAGGGATACCAAACTCAGACAAGGCTTGAAATACCTTTGAACGTTTAGGGCTATCGAAAGCTGTTTTGTAATCAACAAAGAGATGGTAGGTGTTGATTTGTCCTTATCGGGTCCTTTCGAGGATTTGGTCTATGGTGGATTTACCATGTCTAAAGCCCAATTATCTCATTGACAATAGACTTTAATCTTTCACACAGTACGCTCGATAGTATTCTGTATGCGATGCGGAGGAGACTTATTTCTCTGTAGTGTGCACATACCGTCTTGTCCCTTTTTTTGTTTACGGGGCATAGCATGCTGAGGTTTCAATTATTGGGTATGCGTTCTATGCGCATACGCCTTATGAGTGTGTCGTCTACGGTCTTAAATAGTTCAGCCGTCAACCCATCGGTTCCTGCTGCTGCCATATTGTATTTCAGCCGGGTTACTGCTACGTGGACCTCGTTTTGACTAGGTGGTATACACTCTATACCATCATCAGGGACTCAGGATTCTGTGGTATACTCATGGTAACCATCATCGGATACACACAGCTGGGAAAAGTGTTATTTCTTTATCCTCAGTACACTATCTGTATCAGTTACCAGATTTCCTTCTTTGTCTCTGCAGGAGGATGTGTCTGACCAAGCCATCGGTTTGCTGTGTAATTCTTTGGTAGAAAAACAAGTAAAAGCGTGCTAAGTTCGGTCAGGACGAATCTTTTATTCCCTCGACCATGGATAGCATTTGTCAAGTTTTTGCCCGTTATCTATTTACGAGTATAGGGAAACAAATGATAATGGATAAGAATTCCTAAAATTTTAGCAAAATCGGATAAGAATTGCGCCCTCTATAGGCACAAGAAGTATAATCGGGAGATTGGTTTATATGATAGCTACATCAGGTTATAAACCGATTTAGACCATACTTGGCACAGTTGTTGAAACAAAACACTTCATGCAAAATTTCAGCCAAATCGGATAGTAATTGCGCCCTCTAGAGTCTCAAGAAGACAAAATCCGAATTCGGTTTATATGGCAGCAATATCAGGTAATGGATCGATTTGGACCTCATACATAATTTCAGCCAAATCGGATAAAAATTGAGTTCTCTATCGGATGCGTCCTCAAGATCGGTTTATATGGTAGCTATATCCAAACATGGAACGATATGGACCGTTTACTAATTTTGTTAATTACACTAATAAGAAATATTTGTGCAAAATTTCGAACGCCTAGATTTAAGTTGGGTTAGGTTAGGTTGAAAAGGGGGTGCAAATATTAATCCGCCCCATGCCACTATGGACATACACCTAAGCCAGTAATCGGCTTGTTGTGCGCTCTAATAACTAAAAAAGTAAACTTTAAAAAGAAAATTTTAAGTTAGCAATTCCGTGCTACTTACAAAACCCTCAATTGTCCTCAATACCATTCCCCTAAGTTGGTTCATGTATGGTGTTGTGCCTCCACCTAAGTGCCGGTATCTGTTAGACGCGAAAGCAGGGCAATGACAAAGGAAATGCTCTAACGTCTCACGTCTAGCACGTTTTTACTTGTTAGGGCTTCTAAAACGATTTAGATGGTTCAACGGTAGGAACGATAGTGCCATTTAAGTTTGTAAATTACAATGTTTCTGTAGAATTTTTTTTATTTTAATTGAATAACTACGATGTTACCGACGCTAGAAACGCTACTACCAAGAAAATATGCCATTATTGTCCACCAACCGCTAGATGTCGAGCCATTGCATCATTAAATGTTGAGGTTTCTATCTGGTTTGGCTAACAACCGTAAGATGTCACATTGCGTTTCCTATTTGTATTGAAAAAGTTGGACACTGCACCATATAAAGGAAAATATTGATATGACCCTGAAAGGGATGTTCATATTTTTATACCCTCCACCATAGGATAGGGGGTATACTAATTACGTCACTCTTTTTGTAACTACTCGAAATATTCGTCTGAGACCCCATAAAGTATATATATTGTTGATCGTCGCGACATTTTATGTCGATCTAGCCATGTCCGTCCGTCCGTCTGTCTATCGAAAGCACGCTAACTTCCGAAGGAGTAAAGCTAGCCGCTTGAAATTTTGCACAAATACTTCTTATTTGTGTAGGTCGGTTGGTATTGTAAATGGGCCATATCGGTCCTCGTTTTGATATAGCTGCTATATAAACCAATCTTGGGTCTTGATTTCTTGAGCCTCTATAGTGCGCAATTCATTTTTGCACGAAGTATTTTGTTATGATATCCAACAACTGTGCCAAGTATGGTTGAAATCGGTCCGTAACCTGATATAACTGTCACATAAACAGATCTGGGGACTTGACTTCTTGAGCTTCTAAATGGCGCAATACCTATCCGATTTGGCTGAAATTTTGCATGACGTATTTTATTCTTACTTTCAACAACTGTGCCAAATAAGGTTCAAATCGGTTCATAACTTGATATAGCTGCCATATAAACCGATCTGGGATCTTTACTTCTTGAGCCTGTAGAGTGCGCAATTCTTATACGATTCGAATGAAATTTTGTACGACGGATCCTCTCATGACCATCAACAACGTGTTTATTATGGTCTGAATCGGTGTATAGCCCGATACAACTCCCATATAAATCGATCTCTCTATTTTACTTCTTGAGCCCCCAAATGGCGCAATTCTTATTCGAATTGGCTGACATTTTACACAGGTCTCCAGCATATAATTTAATTGTAGTCCCAACCGGACCATATCTTGATATCGCTCTAATAGCAGAGCAAATCTTTACTTATATCCTTTTTTTTTGCCTAAGAAGAGATGCCTAGAAAAGAACTCGACAAATGCGATCCATGGTGAAGGGTATATAAGATTCGGCCTGGCCGAACTTAGCACGCTTTTACTTGTTATGATTATCATGGACTTTTAATTAAGTCTGTCTGGCGATTCCTGCCGATCTATTCATCTGTCTGTTGGGATTAATCCCTCTTAGCACAAAATTTTAGTTCAGCCTACACCCAAATAAAATAGTTTGATGATTTACCAAACACTGTAAAATGAAAGTACATTTTGGAAATTCAAAGCATCAATTGAACCATTTGCTGTATACAATTAAAAATTTTCTACTAATTAAAAAGTTTCTACTAAAAAATTGAGCAAAATGTTACTGCTATCACAGTTTCTGGGGATTTACTGTTGCTAAAGCTAACATTTTTGCTGTTTTTACAAACAAATTTCTCTGAGTGTATTTAATTATTTTTTTATGTATTTTTGTTTGTTTCTTGGCAAAAAAATTAAAAAAGCTAGTCTTGCCTAACTAAAAATGAAGTATCGAATTTTAGAATTTTCCTCATATGCTATTCCGAGTGCTTTTGAAACACCTACGATAGCTAAACATTTAGTTAACTAATTTCTGTAGAATGAAGGGAAATTTCATATTTTTTAATAATAGGCCTGAATTTTCAGTGACATACACCTTTGACACTTAAAGCCTATAATTAAATATAAAGGTAGCATATCTATGCTTGGGTACATATGGATATTTTCTTAGCACATTCCCAAGGTGCAAATGCACATGCCAAAAAGGACACTTGACCAAACACTTGATGAGCAGCTGACAAGAGATGTATGTTGGATATTAAAAAAAAACATAACACCTAAAACAATCAGGTTTACATCACTTAGATATTCATTTTCATTTGAAGGAAAGTAAACTCGGCAAATACAATGAATTTAAAAAACCTGTAGGAGGGTGCAGCAGAGAAGGTGTAACCTTAGTGGTACAGGTGTAAAAACCAATTAAAAATGGCTAAAATAAATGGCAAACACCTGATAATCAACATGTTTTGTATTTTTGTTTGTATAATTGCAACATCTTACAATTTGACTTACATTTGACTTTTTTGCTACTTGCCAACATGCGTATATAATGTGATTGTTATTAACACATGTAATGAGAAATTATCGCAATTATTGCGTGTGTGGTCTTTAAATTCAAACGAAAGACTTAAGTAACAAACTCGATGTAATTATAAGATTGCTCCAAATACATAAAACTATATAATTATTTTTTAAATGTAATTTTGTACTTGGCTTTAGGGCTCATATGCTATTCGCTGATCCTTTTGTAAATTTCTTTCCCCAAACAAATGTGTGTTTCGAAAAAAAAAAACAAGTAAAGAAAGCAATAGTACAGGGCGCTGCCGACTATGTAATGGGGAGCTGTATATCAATCTCAATCGATTTTGATGAAATTCACTAGTCCACTGACAATTATAGGAAAGTATTTTGTGCCAAAATCGGTTGTTCTATAAGAGCTATATATAAATCTGAACCGATTTCATTCAAAATTCGGACACTTTGTAGTATATGTAGCGGAAAGCATTGCGCAGGTTCATAAATGCGTTTGCAAAGGCTCTAGAATTGAAAATCGAGCGATACATATATATAGGAGCTATATCTATTTTTTAAGGGTGACTCAGGGATATTGGAAATCAAGAAACGCACAGTGGGAGAAAATAAAAAAACTGGTAAAAAATCTCGGCATTTCGAAAAAATTTTCTGCACGCCAAATCTTCATTTGTGATCCGATTTTCAAATTTTTTTTATTGCTTGATAGTGCTAAAAAATCCGATCCGATTGTATCCGATCGATCTACAAAACCCTTCGTAAATTGCAAAATTCGAAGCCAATCTCGTCCAAAATTTCAAGGGAATCCCTGAAACCAGTGGAGATATTGCATACCTCAAGCTAACTTTTTTGTAGAGATTTTTGAGCACTATCCAGCCAAAAATAATTTTGAATATCAGACCACAAATGAAGTTTTGACATACCCAGTTATCTCTATCCATTCTCAAGTGAAATATTTTTCACTAGTTATACCCTCCACTATAGAATGGGGGTATACTAATTTCGTCATTCTGTTTGTAACACCTCGAAATATGCTTCTGAGACCCCATAAAGTATATATATTCTTGATCGTCATGTCATTTTAAGTCGATCTAGCCATGTCCGTCCGTCTGTCTGTCCGTCCGTCTGTCTGTCGAAAGCACGCTAACTTTCGAAGGAGTAAAGCTAGCTGCTTGAAATTTTACACAAATACTTTTTATTAGTGTAGGTCGATTGGGATTGTAAATGGGCCAAATCGGTTCATTTTTTGATTTAGCTGTCATATAAACCGATCTTGGGTCTTGACTTCTTGAGCCTCTAGAGGGCGCAATTCTCGTCCGATCTGACTGAAATTTTGCACGTAGTGTTTTGGTATCACTTCCAACAACTGTGCTTAGTATGATTCAAATCGGTTCATAGTCTGGTATAGCTGTCATATAAACCGAACTTGGATCTTGACTTCTTGAGCCAATAAAGCGCGCAATTCTCATCCGATTTGCCAGAAATTGTGAACAACGGCTTCTCTCATGACCTTCAATATACGTGTCTAATATGTTTTGAATCGATCAATAGCTTGATACAGCTCCCATATCAACCTATCTCCCAATTTTGCTTCTTGAGCCCCTACAAGTCGTAATTCTTATCGGAATGAACTGAAATATTACACAATGACTTCTACAATGTTCAGCATTCATTTATGATCCGAATCGGACTATAACTTGATATAGCTCCAATAGCATAACAGTTCTTATTCAATATTCTTTGTTTGCCACAAAAGAGATACCGCGCATAGAACTCGACAATTGCGATCCATGGTGGAGGGTATATAAGATTCTGCCCGTCCGAACTTAGCACGCTCTTACTTGTTTTTTTTTTATTTTCTCCCACTGTGCAAGGGGTTTTCTTGGGTTTATCTTGAGAAAATTTAGGCTTATATTGGTTTTTATTCGTCTCAAATGTGGATACAAACTTCCGCGGTGTCACCCGTATAAAGAACTATGACTTGCGTCTCTGTACCTGGAATGTCCGAACTCTTTAAAGAGAATGTGCAGATTACACACTGGCGCATGTATTAGAGAGTAACAAGGCTGACATTACCGCCATACAGCAAGTGCGGCGGCTCGGAAAAGACGTCACAACAACACCTAATGGTCACACTCTATATTGTAGCTGCCACATGGTCAGTCGAAGACTGAAGCACATTGTCTTCAGGTTTCGGGGGCCCCTGGGATTTCAATTCCAGCCCGACTATGGTGAGGCCCCAGTGGGGAGTAACGTGGTGGTTGTGGTTTGGACCCAAATCGCGGGTAGAGTGAAAGCTCGATGTGGAGTTGCATTGCAACCGGGTGCCGTGACCCATAGATCGGAAGGAGTTTTAGATAGTGCTCCGCCCCTAACCAATGGAGAGAATATTTCCAGACAATGTGAACTCGAACTCGATGGGTACCAACCCATGCATAGCTTAGGCTATGTGTGGGATTAGGCTAACGCGACAGGTGCCTGCATTAAGATTTGCGCAGTGTGAATATCTGGTCTATGGTGAATTTACGAGGTTTAAAACCGCATTGATAGGGCTCAATTATCTCATTGACTTTAGGTCTTTCACACAGTACGCTCGAGAGTATCTTGTATGCGATGGGAAGGAGACTTATTCCTCTGCAGTTGGCACATTTCGTCTTGTATTCTTTCTTGTGTACGGGACATAGCATGCTGAGATTCCAATCATCAGGAATGCGTTCTATTAGCCAGATCGCGGAAACAAGCTGATCCATACGCCTTATCAGCGTGTCGCCTCTGGTTTTAAATAGTTCAACGGGTAACCCGTCGGCGCCTGCTGCCTTGTTGTTCTTCAGGAGGTCATTCTGACTAGGAGGTAAACATTCTATACCATCATCAGGGATTGGTTCAGTGGTATCCTCTTCGCCGCCATCGTCAGACACTAGCAGTTTGGTAAAAAGTTCTTTCCATATCCCCAACGCACTATCTATATCTGTATCAGTTACCAGATTTCCTTCTTTGTCTCTGCAAGAGAATGTGCCTACACCAAAGCCATAGGCTTGATATTTAATTCTTTGGTAGAATTTCCGGACTTCAATCTGACTCCTCTACATCTCAATTCGCTCTGTATGCCGAATTCTTGGCTTCAGTAGCATGTCGACACTCTTGGTCGTACCATGGGTTCCTTGGGGAAGGCTTCCTGTACCCAAGTACGAATTTCGTGAAACTTTATTGCAACCAGGTAAAGATCCGAATTGATGTTCGCCTCTCGGATCGATCGTACATCTAACACGCAGGTTGAATGCCAGGTTTCTCGTGCTTTGATCGGGTGCCAGCCATGTGGCCGTGCGAATCCTTCGATGTTGAAATCTGTTGTGGCTAACACCATGTATTTTACCGAGGCGAAGTCTATTAGCCTGAATCCATTATCTTAAGTTTCTTCGTGTAGGCAAAATTTTCCGACTGTTGGGCCAAAGATATTTCCCACGCCTATTTTCGCATTAAAATCTTCCAGAAGGATTTTAATACCATGGGCGGGACAACGGTCATATTCCCATTCTAGGCGCTCGTAGAAAATATCCTTGGTCTGTTTGTCCTTGTCTTCCCTCGGGGAATGGTTGCAAATAAGGCTGATGTTGAAAAATTTTGCCTTTATGCGGATTGTGACTAGCCTCTCCTCCACCGGAGTAAACCTGGAGACAAAGTGTTTCATTCTCCGACTAATCACAAACCCAGAGCCAAATTCATGTCTTGTCTCGTGGCAGCTATAATATAGCATTCGATCCATCGCACTTCCTGTATGGCAGTAATGTCTACCTTGTACTTCTCCAATGCACTCGATAGTGCGTAAACTGCACCCTCTCTATAAAGAGTGCGGGCATTCTAGGTGTAAATTCCAGTTTCCTTGAATGTGTAAGGTAGTTGCTAGTTTCGCAACAGGGTGAATTTTGAACTGTCAGCCATCTCGTTGAGAGATCTGTGACAGTCGAGGGCGCATTCTGTGGGTATGCCTCTAGCGACATGTAAGCCATTTTTGAACTGTCAGCCATCTCGTTGAGAGATCTGTGACAGTCGAGGGCGCATTCTGTGGGTATGCCTCTAGCGACATGTAAGCCATATTTTCAGGATCAGGTCCGAAGGATAACGAATGATAGATGGTCACAAAGAGCGGGCTGTGAGCATTCCAAACTAAGTGGCCTAATTTAAACTTGAAGAGGTCTACCGCTTTGATGTTACTGGCAAGAACAGACGTCTCAGTCATTGTGTCCTTCATGACAGGTCACTATCTTATCGGAAAACATGCTCACAGACAGAAGGTTGCTAGTAACGACTTTTGCAGAAGCTGTGAGAACATCGAAAAAGAAGAGTTTTTTGAACACCTTCGGTGAGTGCGTCTGGCACTAGCAGTTAGAAGGAGTTCCACTTTAGGTTTCTTTGTGAACCTGTCTGATTTTGCGGATGTGAACATTCGCAAGTTGTTGGACTTGTTGAAGCGATCTGGATGGTTCAACGGCAGGAACTAGAAGTCATCTTCCTTCTTCGGTTCCTGTGGTATCACAATGGACGAAAACGTCTAAGTGAGTCTGATGGCAGACTGCCACATAACCTAATCTTCCAGGTGCAGATAAGCAAATCATGGTCCTTAAAACGTTTGAGGGGGCCGTCAACATGCGGGGTCCGTTTATTTGCATTTCTAATCGTCGTAAATTTCTAAGACGATTTAACGTCCTAAGTCCGAGTGTCTGTCCGTCGGTGCATCCGTGTGTCCTCCAGTTGTAATCACTCTCCAGCTTTAAAAAATTGAGATATTGAGCTCAAATTTTGCACAGGCTCTTATTTTTTCTACACGCAGGTTAAGTTCTTAAATGGGCCAAATCGGATTATATATAGATATAGCTGCCATGTAGCCTAATCTGGCGAATTTGGGTCTTAAGCCCGTAAAAGCCGCATTTTTTGCCCGAAATTTGAAACAGGAACTTGCACTAGATGCTCAGATATTCAAACCGAATATGGCCCATATCGGACCATATTTACATATAGCTGCCGTATAGACCGATATCCCGGTTTAGGGTCTTAAGCCCGCAAGAGGCACTTTTATAAGCCGATTTTGATGAAATTGAAAAAAGTGAAATTTGAAACCGTGAGTTAATTAAAGCCTCCCAATATCCGACTCAAATATGGTTCAGATCGGTGTATATTCAGCTATAGCTGCCATATATACCGATCTGCTGATTAAGGGTCTTAAACCCTTAAAAGCTCCATTTATTACCCGATTTCGCTGGAATTTCACACAGTGACTTGTCTAAAGCCTCCCGCCATCCGACCAGCATATGGTCCAGATCAGATTATATTTAGATATAGCTGCCATATAGACCGATCTTCCAATTTAGGGGTTTAATCCCGTAAAAAGAAGACTCCCAGAGAAGGCTGATATATGACTGTTCACGAGGAAGATGAAGGTGGGCCAATTTAACGCACCACCTTTTCGATATCTCACAAGGTCAAATACTTAGGTGTGATCTTGGACAGGAAACTAAATTGGAAGTGTCACATTCAGGAGCGTACTGAGAAGGCTCACAGATTTTGGGCACTATGTAAACGGGCCGTAGGCTCGAAATGGGGCTTGAATCCTAGGATAGTCCACTGGCTCTACAGGAGAGTGATTAGACCAATACTTACTTACGCCTCAGTAGTTTGGTGGACTGCTATGGAGAAAAAGTGCAACATAAGGACCATACAACAGGATTTAGGGAAAATTTTGCGTTGCCATAGGCGGAGCGATGAGGACCACTCCCACTAGGGCACTGGAGACTATTCTAGATATCCGACTCATTTACATACAGATTAAGTGTGAGGCAGCCACTACGGCTATGAGATTTAAGGCGATGGGAGAATGGATTGAGGATGGGAGAAGCTCATACCATCGCGGTATAATCGAGGCGACGATAGGAAACCTCGAAGGAAGGGGAAAGGTTTCCCATCGGATACCTGAGATGAACCTTGAAGTCGAGCGCGACGCACTGCTGCCATCGGCACTATCTTAGATTGACGGAACCCTAGTATTGCCATCTGGAAGATCATGTTACACGGACGGGTCAAAGCTAGAGGACAGAGTGGGCCTAGGGGTTTACATAGAAAACCCAGGGAGTGAGATCTGTTTTAGACTGCCTTACCATAATACGGTCCTGCAGGCGGAGATCCGGGCTATCACGGAATGCGTGAGGTGGTGTGGTGCTAACGCGAGGACGTCGAGTGTGAACATCTTTACGGACAGTAAAATTGCCATAAGGGCAATAACAACCAGAACGGTAAGGTCACAAAAAGTCTTGCAGTGTAAGAAGGAGATTAACGCCTTCTCTGAGGATGGGAAAATCCGCATCGTTTAGGTGTCGGGCCATAACGGAGTAAGGGGAAATGAAAGGGCAGACGATTTGGCGGTGAAGGCTAGAGGACTGCCGTCAATAAACTTCGTTAACCCTTTCGAGTCCGAATGCTATTATTATGGATATTGTAGAGGAGTTGTTAAAAGAGAGGATGGATAGTTTATCCTTGGTGGTGGGTATCCAAAGTTCGGCACGGCCGAACTTAACACTTTTCTACATGTTTTTGTTTTCGTTTGTATGTATATGCAATTCGAGAACAGCAATTATACCAAAAATTTACACGAAATGTCTTCCAACGAAGAAATACCATGAACATGTCTACAAAAATTATAACCATAAACAGCTGCTAATGGAACAAACACTTGTTATGTCATGAATTTATTTTTAATAGCCTAGGTCTGTGATCTGCCTTGTTGTGTTTGTTTGCTTTAAGGTCTATTAAAAATTCTGCATGATTTTGTTGAGTTATTTTCCGGATCTTATGTTAAGAATTTATAATGTTGCATAACATCATTCTTAATGGAAGTGAATGGAATTTTGAGAGATTAATGAAAATTAAATCAAAACCCTATTCGAACTTGAGCATAGTTGAATATACGGTTTTATTAGCAGGTAAACTTTGCTAAGAGGAATGCCTTAATACCTGCAAGTTTAATCTGTATAAAAGTATCAAAGAGTGACATGCGAGTTAAACATGGGTGAAAAATTATACAGCCTAGGTTTTCCCAATGAATCACCAGCCTGCTGGCTACGTCTTCAGCGTCAGTATCACCGATGGACATAGGTGATAAATTCACTTGTTCCGTCCATAAAAATACTAAGTTTCGAGGGTGAGTCCATCTTGGAGACAGGTTTCATAACACTTGAATACAGTATCCGCTGAAATAGGATGCCATCAGATGAGGATATCCTATTTCTCTGGCCACCATGCCTACATTGAAGACAAATTAGTAGACTCGGCATGGCATCATATCTGGCATTATCTTGAATAAAATCTGGTTTTTAATAATAAGGATGCGAATTTTTCTGCAATAGTTGTGGCACTAAAGAGTGAAGTTCTGGGAAATAGTGTGATTGCTGGAATATTTATATAGTAGAGAGATCAGGGTCACTACTAGTCTTGAGACGGTTAATGTAAATGTCCGTTGGGGGATACCTCAGGGGGTTGTTAGCTCGCCTCTGCTCTACTGCAGCTAACACGAAATTAACAACTTTAGGATTAGGTACGATTTCAGAATTTTTCAAAGAGAAGATTTTTGTCATCATTGTATTCGCTGATCTTATATTGCCCTGGATATGAATCGTTCTGCAATTTGTATATTGAACGATAGTTAGGCAACGTTGCGGACATTTAACGTTAAAATCTTGATGGGCGTTAATGATTCATCTATAGGTGTATCATACTTTGACTAAATGCTGGATACACGGACACAACGATATCGAGAGGAACAAGGGTGCCGATGTGGAGACCTTCCTTTGTGTCCGTTAAGGACAAAGGAAGGCCTCCATAAACTTATAAGCCCAACACTGATTATTGGTTTATTCGCTGGAATGCTGTGAGCAAACAAAGTTTGCTTGTACGAACAGACCACAGATGGTCTACCTTTAATGGATAAGAGGAAGGATCTACACACAGAATACAGAATGTTAAGTAAACAAACGCATAGGCATAATGGTGACATCTGCCTCTGGTGTCGCAATATAGTGCGAGTCTACACATAACTGCTGAGTGAAAAGGACTAATTAAGTGCGTCAGCAATAGATCTCTGAGTACTGGCCGCTCGCATATGGATTTCGCATAATGATGACTGTAAAAGTTCTCTCAACGAAGACAAAGATAAAACGAAAGCGTACGGGTTTTGTTCAAGTTCGGTTCTGCAGGAGTTTAGAAGTCAAAGAGCCTTACACAACTCACTGTCCCGAATTTCGGCGACATCGGACAATAAATGCGCCTTTTATGGGCCCAAAACCTTAAATCGAGAGATCGGTCTATATGGCAGCTATATTCAAATCTGAACCGATCTGGGCCAAGTTGAAGAGAAATGTCGAAGGGGCCAACACAACTCACTGTCCCAAATTTTGGCAAAATCGGATAAAAAATGCGCCTTTTATGGGCCCAAAACCTTAAATCGAGAGATCGGTCTATATGACAGCTATATTCAAATCTGAACCGATCTGGGCCAAATTGAAGAGAAAGGTCGAAGGGTCCAACACAACTCACTGTCCTAAATTTCGGTGATATCGGACAATAAATGCGTTTTTTATGGGAGCAAGACCTTAATTCGAGAGAATGTTCTATATGGCAGATATATCCAAATCTGGACCGATCTGAGCCAAATTGAAGAAAAATGTCGTAGGCCCTAACACAAGTCACTGTCCCCAATTTCAGCAAATAATAAATGTGGCCTTTATGGGCCTAAAACCCTAAATCGGCGGATCGGTCTATATGGGGGCTATAGCAAGATTTAGTCCGATATAGCCCATCTTCGAACTTAACCTGCTTATGGACAAAAAAGAATCTGTGCAAAGTTTTAGTCCAATATCTCTATTTTTTTAAACTGTAGCGTGATTTCAACAGACAGACGGACAGATGGGCGGACATGGCTAGATCGTCTTAGATTTTTACGCTGATCAAGAATATATATATACTTTATAGGGTCGGAAATGGATATTTCGATGTGTTGCAAACGAAATGACAGAATTAATATACCCCCATCCTTTGGTGGTGGGTATAAAAACATTGACATGTAGGAATGGTTACGATAGAAGACAAGATAATATCCTCGTTACCTTACAATTTTTAAGGTCAATCTCATCCCAGAATTTCTTTTGCGGCTATCGTTATGGTACAGATTGCAGGTCTGAAAGACCATACACTCGCCCGGCAGCCTTACTGACACATCGATGTTGAGTATCTCTGAGTTCAGTCTCCGTGTCTATTTTAGAACCATTTGTGAAGCCCAAGGGCTCATTCTCTTCAAACACGTTGTTCACCTTTCACTATTTCCTCACGGGAAAGCGAATGGCGAAGATACTTTCTCGAATCGGTCCAGGTAGTCTGAGACCCTGCTCAGTTTTCCCACCGCATTCAGTCTAAACGCAACCTTGGCGGCAGAGTTCAGAATATAGACTTCGTTAGATTGCCTGTACAGCATAGATTCCAAGCCTGGACCTGTAGTGAGGACCTTAATGCATCCGTGATTTCGACGAAGCCAAGCTATGCACTTTCTGGAATTTTTTGTTGCGAGTCTTCTTCTGCCCAGCCTTCCATCAGTCATACTAAGTTCCCTCATTCCTCCTCAGTTTGCCCAGCGCATCCATAGTGTCCAGAGGAGAACAGTGAACGTTCCTTCAGTCTAAACGAAACCTTGGCGGCAGAGTTCAGAATATAGACTTAGTTAGATTGCCTATGCAGCATTGATTTCAAGCCTAGATCTGTGGTGAGGACTTAAACGCATCCGTGATTCCGACGAAGCCAAGCTATGCTCTTTTTGGAATTCTTTGTTGCGAGTCTTCTTCTGCTCAGTCTTCCATCAGTCATGCTAAGTTCCCTCATTCTAGGCGCAGGTAGTCTGAGATCCTCCTCAGTTTGCCCAGCGCATCCATAGTGTCCAGAGGAGAATAGTGGACGTTCCCTCAGCCTGAACGCAACCTTGGCGGCAGAGTTCAGAATATAGACTTAGTTAGATTGCCTATGCAGCATTGATTTCAAGCCTAGATCTGTGGTGAGGAATTAAACGCATCCGTGATTCCGACGAAGCCAAGCTATGCTCAGTCTTCCATCAGTCATGCTAAGTTCCCTCATTCTAGGCGCAATATTTGTGGAATATAAACCTCGATAGGTGTGGAACTTAATGCCTGATTCCGACGCAGGACAGTTTTTGCACCTTTAGGGACTCCTTGTTGCGAGTCCTCTTCCCCACTGTCTTTCCCAATACTAGTGCTCCATATATCAGCACTGGTTTCATAATGGCCGGGGTAACACCTCACTTATTATCGAACATCCTATAGCTTATTCTTTTCCTTTTCAGTTTCTTTCCTATTCCTATTCCAGAATTAGGTCCAGATATTTCGCCTGCTTCGACAACTGCAGGGAGATCCCGTCCAAGGACGGGAGTCTACATAGAAAATTTCTTCATATGGGAGCTATACCTATCTCTCGATTAAACTTCTTGAGCTTAATACGCATTTTGTATTTTTTATCCGACTTGGCTGAAATTTGGAATAGGGAGTTTTTAGAGATATCTACAATTGTACCGAATATAGTCCAGATCGATCCAACTTGAGGTGGAGATCCAATACAAACATACCCTGAAGATGGAATATAAATCGCATATATGGGCTGGAGCTCCAAAATCATGCTTGGAGCTGCTTGACCGTGTACAGAGGCGGGCGTTGGTGTTGATTGGATAAGGTAGGGTATTCAATTCTATTATTTCCCTTGAACATCGTCGAAATGTGGGTTGTGTGGCGCTGTTCCATCGATTCTTCCACGGTGTGTGTTCTTCGGAAATCGCTCCTCTGATTCTTGACTTGAGGTTGTTTGTCATAAATACAAGATTTTCCAGAAGTAATCGATCGGCCAGTTGATCGGACCATGCACTACCGAGAGAATTATTTTTTCGTAAGGATGGTTCGTATGTGAAATCGACTTCCGGCTGATGTCTTTCCCGCTACTTACGACATCCAGAAACTCAAAGCGAATTTCAATAAACACTACTCCCTCTTTCCCCCTCCGATCCTTAACTACCCTCTCCAATGCAATGCACTGCATATATAGGGAACATCCCCTTCGTGTTAGATGATTGAAAAAAAGTCAAAACTTTGATATTTTAAAATAAAACAATTCATACCTCGTTAACGGTACAGGATGGCATATTTATTTTTTAGATCTCGTTAAGATCTTTCTCTAGAGTTGTTAATAATGTAAATCGATTCAGTAGATCAATAATTATGGCCTCTAGAAAGTTGGAGAAGTCAAAAGTGTTCAACTTAAACACCCTGTATCTCATCCTGTATTAAACATTAAACACTTTGTGCCTCTAAGATCCTCTGAAAATAAGTTGTAGACTTATTTCCCATTTTTCGGCACACTGTGCGCTGTTGCCAATATCCACCTGTTGTGCGATCTAAATAAAGTAAATTTAATTTTCAACAAATCTACAGCAGAAATTCCGATCTCTTCACATAGTACCTAACAGATCTCTGCAACTACTGGCTAGAACATATCTTGCCGCTCAGATCGACAGATAAAAGTACAAAGTTGTGGTCAGATAAAAAGTTCGGACCATTGTGCTTCCGTTCAACCATCGACCATCATATACCGAGCGACCTCACGCATCCTGAATTGCTGGGATTTCTGCTCTTAATACAGTGTTATGATCAATCAGCTGGAATCAGAAGTCCATTTCCAAACCTTAAACTTTCACTCTTCTATTAAGTTGCCCAAAAAGTAATTGCGGATTTTTCATATAGTCGGCGTTGACAAATTTTTTCACAGCTTGTGACTCTGTAATTGCATTCTTTCTTCTGTCAGTTATCAGCAGTTACTTTTAGCTTGCTTTAGAAAAAAAGTGTAAAAAAGTATATTTGATTAAAGTTCATTCTAAGTTTTATTAAAAATGCATTTACTTTCTTTTAAAAAATCCGCAATTACTTTTTGGGCAACCAATAGATTTGACTCATCCGTGTGGAATTAACTACCAAATGGCAAAACCAAAGTTCCATCGATCCAAAACTGTGACGCTGGCAACAGTGCCTCGCATGCAACCGCAAGTTTCGTCTCAGGTATTTGAACTGCAACAATTTTCAATCCTCTTTGTTAGCTTTGCCTCGATTATCTCATTCGATTTCACCTGCTCTTATCTTTTATTCACTCTCCCGTAGCCATATTGTCGTCTATTTCTGAATTGCATGTCGATAGGTCGAACACCTAGAATTATCTCCAGTGTCCTAGAAGGTCTGGTCCTCATCGTCCATGCAAAGACAACACGTTCTTTGGACCTGTTAAGATGTAATGTTGGAACTCTTCTCCATCACTGTCCACCATACCAACAAGACGTTATTTAGTATTGGTTTTTTCATGCTCTTAGAGCCAGTGGATTAGCTTCGGATTCAGGCCTCCTATAGAGTCTACAACCCTACTACATCGTGTTAAGAATCTTTGAGGCTTCTCAAGATCACTCATCACGTCGGATCCTCAAATGGTAGAGTTGACTATTCTAAAGGTCTTGCCTTGTCTTGTCTGCTATCTCGAAACTCGCTGGCCTTTCTGCTTAGCTGTTTCGGATTTGTATCCATTTGAAGCATTTAAACGTAAAACGACGTGGTAGAAGGGTTCTAATCTCTCTTCAGTTGGGATTCTTTGTAGGAATGGCGATAAAATGGCCCCTCACGGCATGATCTGTGCCCCTCTTTCCCTTATCCTTAAGACATGGGATCCACAATTTATGCATTTAGTTTCGCAGAACCCGATTCACCCGGTACTGGTCTAAGGATTGGATACGACAGTCGGTTCTCGCAATGTTAGCCCCTTCGATGTAGACCTTCAGCATATAAATCTTCTACAAATGGACAACATCGTTTTAGGCTGCTTCACCCATCCCCCTGAAATTGGCATCCCGTTTACACGATATCTACCGATCCTTATCTAATGAACTTTTGGTCTTCATCTCGATTTCTATATGCTTCGATAGGTCGTCTTTTTCTGTTGTATCTGCAGTTTTCCTAGCTTACTTGCTTGGGGGTTTAAAGTGATCGAGTAAAAATTCATTTTTCTCATGGTCCCAAAATTTCGAACTTCAAACAAAATTTGAATTTGGTTTAGCTGCGATATTTTCTCCTCCGACATGTATATTTTTTTTGTCTCAATTAATTTTCTTAAATTAACCGCTACAAATGAATTGAAATCATTATTTATTTATCTATCATAAATTGCTTTAAAATTTAATGAGTTGTAGCGAGAAATTGTTGGTAATTTTTAAATTGCAATGCCACATTCATTGCATTTTCAGTAATCCAACCAGTAAGTCATTCAGTCAGCAATGCGAGTGAGCCTATTTGCCATTTGACTTGTTCGGTCGCTACCAGAACGACGAGGATCCCATTGACAACAATTGACGAAATTCATTCTGGGATTGGAAATGTTTCATGCCAATTTATTTGCCCAACTAAGCATGCAATGTTGTGTGGACTCGTTTTCATGGTTCTTCGAAATTCGACAACAACCGAGCAATTTCTAAGGCATTTTCCAGTTTTCCACAACTCTGAGCTTCCAAGTGGCCAATGTCAATTTTTCCCCAATGCACTATTAAATGGCTGCCTCTCCACAGCTAAACAGAATAATTGGTTGGGCAATTTGTAATATTTTTGCAATTTAAATGAGGCCGCATACGAGTAAATAATTTTTTTTGACAAATGCTTGGCCGAAAACGGATTCCAGCAGAACCTAGTAATAGTTAACAAAAAAAGTAAGCTACTTTGTTGGGTGACCAGGTTGCAGTTCTAACCGGCATGAACGAGTCTGTTTACGAGCAACAATATTATTATAGCCACCATCGTAGGTATATTCATTTAGTCATTCCGTTTGCAACACATCGAAATATCAATTTCCGAACCTACAAAGCATATATATATCGGATCGTCGTAAGATTCTAAGACGATTTAGCGATGTCCGTGTGTCTATCCGTCTGTCCGTCCGTCTGTTGTAATCACTCTAGAGCCTTCAAAAATGGAGATATTGAGCTGAAATTTGGCACAGATTCGTCTTTTTGATGCCCGCCAGTTAAGTTCTTAAACGGGCCTAATCGGACTATATTTGGATATAGCTGATATATAGCTATCCGATTAAGGGTCTAATGCCCATAAAAACTTTATTTTTCATCCGATATTGACCGATTTTCCGATAAAGGGTCTAATGCCCTTAAAAACTTTATTTTTCATACGATTTTGATGAAATTTAAAACAGTGAATAGCTTAAGGATTTCCAACAACTGACCCAAATATGATTCAGATCGGACTATATTAAGATATAGCCACCATATAGACCGATCTCCCGATAAAGGGTCTGAAGACCATAAAAGCTTTATTAATTACCCGATTTCGCTGAAGTTTGCAATAGTGGGTTATTTTAAACCTCCCGATATCTGACCTAAATATGATTCAGATTGGACTATATTTAGATATATCTACCATATAGACCGATCGCCCGATAAAGGGTCTGAAGACCATAAAAGCTTTATTTATTACCCGATTTCGCTGAAATTTGAAACAGTGGGTTAATTTAAGCCTTCCAACATCTGATCCAAATATGGATTGGATCGATCCATATTTAGATATAGCTGCCATATAGATCGATCTCCCGATAAAGGGTTTGAAGACCGCAAAAGCTTTATTTATTACCCGATTTCGCTAAAATTCAAAATAGTGGATTATTTTAAGCCTTCAAACATCTGTCGTAAATATGGTTCAGATCGAACTATATTTGGATATAGCTATCATAGACCGATCTCCTGATAAAGGGTCTGAAGGCCATAAAAGCTTTATTTATTATCCGATTTCGCTGAAATTTAGAACAGTGAGTAATTTTAAGCCTCCCGACATCTGACCTAAATATGGTTCAGATCGGACTATATTTAGATATAGTTGCCATATAGACCGATCTGCCGATAAACGGACTGAAGCCCATAAAAGCTTTATTTATAACTCGATTTCGCCGAAATTTGAGACAGTGAGTTTTTCTGAGCCTCACGATATCCAACCTTAATATGGTACAGATCGGTTTATTATTGGATATATCTGCCAAAAAGACCAATATTTTGTTCTTCAAAATTGAATAGTGACATATATATCAGACCACTTAATGTCCGTGCCGAATTTGGGTGCTTAAATTATCCAATTTTCACCGGATTGTGACGAAATGGAATTTACATATATACCCGAAGTGGTGGGTATCCAAAGTTCGGCCTGGCCGAACTTAATGCCTTTTAACTTGTTTTTGGTTCATTCCATGCAAGTCAGAAATGAAGTTTCCAATCGGAATCAGAAATGAAGGACCGGCTGGGGTCCAATTACTTTCGTGCACCCTTTTAAGGTGTAAGTCAAATTTCTCTTTTATAACAGGCGGTCTGTGAGCTAGACTTGAATAATAAATGGAGTATACAAAAAATAGAATCCTAAAGAGAATTGAGAAGCATAAGAGAGTTTATAGGGAAATACAGAAAAAATAGGCCCACATTTATGATTTATCCTGTGGTGGATATGGTGCAAGAGTACGGAGTGACTCAGAGGTTAGCCTTTCCGCCAATGACGCTGAACGCCTGGGATCGAATCCTGGTGAGAACATCAGTAAAACCTTCAGTGGTGGTCTTCTCCTTCTGATGCTGGCGATATTTGTGAGGCAACAAACTTAGCTATGTATTGGGTTGCCCAAAAAGTAATTGCGGATTTTTCATATTGTCGGCGTTGACAATTTTTTTTACAGCTTGTGACTCTGTAATTGAATTCTTTCTTCTGTCAGTTATCAGCTGTTACTTTTAGCTTGCTTTAGAAAAAAGTGTAAAAAAAGTATATTTGATTAAAGTTCATTCTAAGTTTTATTAAAAATGCATTTACTTTCTTTTAAAAAATCCGCAATTACTTTTTGGGCAACCCATAAATAGCATAGCAGCCATTTTGTTGTTATTGTTGTAGCCAAATTTTCATGTGGAGGTGGGGAATCTTGTCAAGCTTCTATACGTGAGCAAACTTGTTCCGGTCGAAAGGACCGATCGCTCGAGAAAAGTGTGGTCATTGGTTATTTGATCGTAGGCACTCAGTATTTGTGTAGGAGCTGGTGCCGACCTGTCTCTCACTGAGACTCTCCACTTGATAGCGCTGATTGTCCACGGCAGCATTCCACTATCCGCAACTTGTGGATGCGCCCGGTAGCTTACAGCTAAGCTTCTCGTGGCAGCAATGTACATCATGCAGATCGGACCTCAATGTTCCACTCTGTGTGTTGCTCATTGCTATCCCGTGCCGGGAGCAGCCATGTAAAGAGGTGTTGCCCAGATGCACGTCGTTCGGACTCGGCTATAAAAAGGACGTCCTTTATTTTTTTTTTTTATTTATTTGATAAAAATGTAATGATAGTACAACAAGCATTACTTATAAATTACAGTACTATCCGATATATGTCAATAACTAATAGTTTCACAAAAATAATACTATTACATAGGTATTTAAGTATAAACAAAGAAATTAATGATTATTCAGTTTAAACTAGAATCGGCCAGCACTCATTGACATGTGAAAAGTTTACCCCCTGCTCCATAATGGAATAATGGAGCTGCCGCTTTCTCGGGATGCCAAGTACTTGGACGTAATTCTTGGCTAACGACTATGTTACAGCAATTTCCTTTTTTATTGACAAATTGGACATCCTCTTCCCAGAGGGGAGAGTTGGGCTGGGTATTCTGCCCTAACCTGACCTTCGGTATATATGTGGATGGGTACTGGTTGGATGAAGGAATCGGAATCTATGTCAGAGGTATGGTAACGAAAATCGACCTTTGACTGAAGGATTCGGAATCCTGACAATGATAATTTTTCCGTTCCTATGGCGGTTGGCGATGAGATGTTCTTTGGGGGCTTGTGGCAGGCTATATGCGTCGGGGCGGATTATGTACCGAGGTAGTTATTTGTTCTTTGGGCAAATGCAAAATTTTTGCAAATTTTGCCCATGAACATTCCACTAAGGAACAGAGGCAAACTTCTCACATATCAATGAGTGCAGTCCGATTTAAGTTTTAAGCTCAATTATAAGGGGCCTCCTTTTTATAGCCGAGTCCGAACGGCGTGACGCAGTGCGACACCTCTTTGGAGAGAAGTTTTACATGGCATTGTACCTAACAAATGTTGCCAGCATTAGGTGGGGAAAACCACCGCTGAAAATTTTTTCTGAAGGTCTTGTCAGTATTCAAATCCAGACGTTCAGCGTCATAGGCGGGCATGGTAACCTCTGCGCTACGGTGGCCTCCTGTTCTTAGGGCACACATCTATTCTACTAGAAGTTAAGGACTAGGCGCAATAGACTATTTTATAGAAAAGTCCTTCTTTATTGACGAATTGGACCAACTCTACTGTGGACCTTTGGTATACACGGCTGGATCCCCGTTGGCGTCCTCCGGTAGAGGAATTGTCCCAGCAATCTTGGTTGAGATTCCATGCACCTTTATGCTGAATGTATGGCAACGAAGGTCGCCCTTAGACAAAGGGAGTCGGAAACTTGCTAGTCCTTAGAATATAGGCATTATTCAGTTCTTATGGGTGATGGCGATGCGATGTTATTTAGGGGGTGGCGGAAACCTATATTCTATGCGACGGATGTCCAGGGGAGTTCTTCTTTATTCATGGGCTGGACGTCGTTTTTACGGAGAGCGATAGTTGGGATAGATTCATCAACCACGGTATGGTACAGGTTAGATCGGTTTACCGTCCTAGGGGTATTTAAACTTTTGGATGGGCATAGCTTTTTTCAGGTCTTTGCGATATTGAAAGCCTAGGACACGATTTTGATGCTGAACCGGTTGCTTGGTTAGACGATCTCGATATGTGTAAACGATTACGCGTTGCTAAGGGCTCTGGCGTCGGGTCATGTGATGTTGATCCTGATTAGGAGGATCCTGTTCGAGGTATTTTTTAGGAAGGGCACTTTCTACGATAATCGCGAGAATGAGGTGTGGCCGACGACGTTGCAGGGTGACTAAGGCTTTGTGGCCCAGTTTTGCTTACCTAAAAGAAGCTTTATGTTTGTTGAGAGCTTCTTGGATGGCCTAGTTTTCATTTTTTTCGGCATCTCTGAATCGTGTGTCGGAAGCTAAACGGAAGTGGACTTTCTGCGCTTAGCGACCCAGGAATATACATTTTTAAGACATGGCATGGCATGGCATTGCTGGCGCCATTGCAAATGCAAATTTGCCCACGGATATTCCAATAAGGAACAGGAGCTTCTTCTTTTAATAAATGAGTCCGAATGGCATACCGCTGGGCGACAACTCTTTGAGGGGAAGCTTTTACATGGCTTAGTGCCTCAAATCGATCGTCAGCAGTAGGATAGGATAAACACAGCTGAAAATGTTTGCTGTTCTCCAGGAATTCGAACACAGGCGTTCAGCGTCATAGGCGGACATGCTAACCTCTGTGCCACAATAGTATCTAGGGTTTGTTGTGCGCCCTAAGTACTAAAAAAAACTTGAAAAAAAACTCAATCAAGAATTTCGGGCTTCTCGAGAATCCCTTAGTCGGTTTAAGTGTGGTATTGTGTCCTCACCTAAGTGCCGGTGTCTGTTAGCCGCGAAGGCCTGCCAGTTGCATACGAAATGCTACACAGCTTATCATCTTTCCCATATGGCCTATACAGCAAAACTTGCCGAACTTATCCTATATAAGTGAGCTCGTATTCCTATGCGTTTCGTTATGATACCGAATGCTATATTCATCTCATTCTTATTTTCTTTCAGTAATAACCTCTTCTTCTTACGACACGAATCCTTCATAGGGTTTCCGTCATTTTACTGGCCTCGCGTTATCACCACACCACCTCATGCATTCCATGATAGCCGGGATCTCCTCCTGAGGAACCGTTTTATTATCAGACATCGAAAATATATCTCAGTCCCAGGCCTCTAAATATGGACACCCCAGGCCCACTCTGTCCCCTAGCTTTGATCCATCTGTGTAGCATGATCTTCTAGAAATATAATAACATCGTCTGCGTACCAGATGGCTTCAAATTGGGATGCTGACTGAACACGTGATAGGTTATTTATGATGGTCACCAATAGAAGTGACATTAAAATGCCGTCTTTGGCGTGCCCCTGCCACCTTCTCCCTTATATTTATATCATGGGGCCTAACATTTATCCACCTGTTCCTTATCATATGGTTTATACAGTCTCTATGCACCTGGTCCACCCGGTAATGGACTAAGAATTGAATCAGTGTGTCAGTCCGCACATTGTTAAAAGCCCCCTTAATGCCAATGAGTACGTCTTGGCACCCAAGGATTCTTCTATTTTATGGACAACCTCGTGCACGGCAGTCTCCACCAACCTTTCCATGACATGAGCATGCTGTTCGTATTCGAGCAGTTAGCTGGTTTTGCTTCTCTTTTTCTTGGTCTTGAGTAGAAAGGACGTAAGGTTTATAGAGGCGTTTGGAGTCTCATAACTTGCCTTGCCGGGCTTGGGTATAAATACCACCCTTGCCTCCTGCAGGCTTTTGGTAAATATGCAAGTCCTTGGAAAGCTGTGAAAATTGTGGCCCGACATGCCAACTCGACATAGGCGGACATGCCAACCTCTGTGCTACTTTGACATACATCCATTCCATCAGGTCCGGGGGACTTAAATGGCTGCAAGCTTCTCAAGGCTTCCTTTACAATAAATTTCGTAATGATAAGCCTTCGATCAATCTCATTCCCAGATCGGTCCAGATTTGGATATAGCTGCCGTATAGACAGATCTCTCGATTTAAGGCTTTGGGCCCATAAAAGGGGAATTCATTGTCCGATGTCGTCGAAATTTGGGACGGTGAGTTAAGTTAAGCCCCCCCACATACTTCTGCAATATGGCACAGATCGGTCCAGATTTTGATATAGCTGACATATAGACCGATCACTCGATTTAAGGTTTTGAGCCCATAAAAGGCACTTTTATTGTCCGATGTCGCCGAAAGTTGGGACAGTGAGTTGTGTTAGGACGATCGACATCCATCCATTTCGACCGATATCTTTATTTTAAGTCTTGGCCACTAAAGCGCGCATTTAAAATCCGATTTCACTAATATTTTACACAGTGACTTATATTAGGTTTTTCAACATTAGTGTCGTATATGGGTCAGATCGGTTAATTTTCAGATATAGCTACTAAAAAGATCAATATTTTGTTATACACAATTGCACAATGACTTGTACTTATTAGTATTTGGTCCAAATCGGAACATATTTTGATATAGCTGCTATGGGACATAAGGTATGTATTTTTCACCGGATTTTGACGAAAGGTGGTTTATATATATACCTGTGGTGGTGGGTATCCAAACGCCTTTTTACTTGTTTAATTTTCCTCGAGTTCTTTAAACGTAAAGCCTAGATCCTCCATTTGGGCTTTTGTTGTTTCTACTTTATGTGTCCGCTAAATATATGGAAAAAAATTTAGCACTAACTTTGTTGGTAGCCTCCGCAGCCAATTTACTAAAAATTCCGATTTTGTTATCATATTTGCCCGAAATGGATATTTTGGGGATTTTTGTAAAAATTTTCGGACAGAATTAATTTTTGATTTTTAAAAGAATTTCAATTAAATTTTGCACATGATATCGGTAGCACCTCAACTCTAACCATTTCAAGTAGTTCAAAGTTATCTCTACCCGTTCTCAAATGGTATATCTGTTACTAGTTTTTTTTTTATTACATCCCACGGTGTGTCGGCTATCTGCTTATAATGAAGATCTTTGCGTGTTCAAGTCTTCCCAGTTTACTCTTCGCCAAACTTGTCATGGAGAGTTCCAGTTTCACATAGAAGCTTTTTTTTAGTTGAGAGTTTTCTTTGGTTCCCGGGGCTCTGTCTTTCGGTACCTGTGAATCCATGCAGAGGAAGCTTGACAATAGTGCTTAGCGACGGAGTTTAGGGCCGACTCCGACCATTGTTGATATGGATGTTAGGTTAGGTAAGGTAAGAGAGGCAGTCCTCTACAGGTTCACTTAGGCAATTTTCAAGTCCATTGTGATACCACAGTAGCAACAGACCAAGGGCTCTGGTGGGCATCGAACCCACGACCACCGCAATGGTAAACCCAGCAAGATAAGAACAAATCGTGGAAACTCCTGATAAATCAGATAAGTTTCCCACTCTCTAAAGGCTCAAGAAGCCACATCGAGAGTTAAGTTTATATGGCAGCCTTATTTCAACATTGGTCGAATTACTCCGAAATTCCAACGGACCTACATCAATGAGAAGTATTTGGGCAAAATTTAGAGAGGCTAGCCTAACAATCGCAAATTGAGCTTGTTTTTGACAGAGAGACGGATGGATGGACCGAAAACTTATAGTTACATCTGGCAGCTTCATCAAACATGTATATAACTTAGTTTCGTATTGAATGGAAATAACATACAACTCGGAGTTCGTTCAGTTAATGTGCTGGAATACATTGTGATATAATAACTCCGTCATGTGCTGTTTTGGAATAATACATTTTCGTTATTGCACAAGCATACAAAATATTATTGACTGTTGTAGCCTGCCTATTGGCAATAGGTAGACAGTTCAACGGATATAAGGCTGCATAGGGCGGAAGATCAACAGATAATAAAAATTTCATCGTTTCTTTAGGCCACAATAAAAGTCTGCGGCCTGGCCTCTAATATGGGACGATTTCAAACAATCAGAGGTGTTAATTGGAAAGCCATTAATTCTATTGACTTCAAAACCCTAAAGGGAAGGAAAGGAAAAGAATAAGAAATTATAAAAATAAAATATAAAAATGGCCTTGTATTAACGCCTCATTTTTTCCGCTTGAGTTTTTTGTTAAAAAAATGAGGAAAATTATAAAAATTTATTTTCCATTGCAGTGGTTATAAGCAGCTGACCGACCTACCGCATGTTTTTGGTCATAAAGCATTTTTACGATTTGTTTTTTTTTTCCCACCTCCACAGGCTCTTTATGCTTGATCCCTGCGAGTCTTTTTTAGAGTGGTATGAGTGCATTGAATAATATTTCAAGGATCATAAATCCTTCTTAGCCAATTCCAAGTGTTACCTTAGTGTCTTTGTAAGATTAGATAAAAGGTGCCTCAAAAATTAGTCATAAACTAGAAAAAGTCTTTGTTAGCCTTCTTTGTCCTTTTGATTATGTGCGGTTAGCACCACCTTCTGTTTTACTTGGGTGATTATGTGGTTTGTTGAAGAGATCCTTTTGTCGGTGTTACCTTATGTTGCGTGTGCCTGTTTTAAGGACTATCTTCTACTGCCTGTTTTAGTTTCTGAGTGTTTTGTAATATGAAGTAACAAAAATAAGTGCAGAAAGATTATTGCACCACAAGTTTGTTGACCAACATCCTTTTGTCATTCGAACAAAGAATGCCTCATAATTTCTCTTTCATTGTATGGCATAATGAGATTTCATAGGTGTTAATTTCGATTTTTGTTCTAAGTGAGTATTTGAAAGTAATGGTGGTAAGAGATGTCCTTCGAAATTCTTTTTATCTTCGATATACTAAGTGTCAGTTCAGAAATCCTTTGGGACTTTTGAACTATTGTTTCTCCATTTGTTTTATTTCGCTGTTTGCTGTTTTTGTTTCTTCCACATTGTGCCTCAAAACAAGTCATAAAACAGAAATAAGATAAATTATTACAGAATGATGATGCAAAAACACTCTACTTAGTAATTCATGTAAATAGTGAGCATTTCTGGATAAACAAAATAATTAATGAGTTTTTAATGAGATTTTTTTTTAATTGTTGGATATCATTTAACACCATAATTTAATTTTAATTTAGACATTTATAAGGTTGTCAATTTGAATCAATTAATAAGAAAGAATGTTGTATAGTAGAAACCGAAATTTAATGCAATTGTTTCTTAAAAATTACCTCAATGCCACCCAAAAGGAACAGGAGTCAGAATGAAGTTCGGAAATTCTACCAAAGAAATGAACATCAAACCGATGGCTTTGGTGCAGGCACATCCTCCTGCAGAGACAAATAAGGAAATCTGGTAACTGATACAGATAATATGATATGGAAAGAACATTTTACCCAACTGCTAGTGTCCGACGTTGGCGGCGAAGAGATACCGCAGAACCAATCCCTGATGATGGTATAGAATACTTGCCTCCTAGTCAGAATGAGGTTCAAGTACAGTGACCTGACTAAAGAAAAACAAGGCAACAGGAGCCGACGGGTTACACGCTGAACTATTTAAGACCGGAGCCGTATGCATCAGCTTATCTACGCATTCTGGCTAGAAGAACGCATACCCGATGATTGGAACCTTAGCATACTATGTCCCGTACACAAGAAAGGAGACAAGACGGAATGTGCCAACTACAGAGGAATAAGTCTCCTCCCCATCGCATACCAGATACTCTCGGGAGTACTATGTGAAAGATTAAAACCCAAAGTCAATGAGATAATTGGGCCCTATCAATGCGGCTTTAGATCTGGTAAATCCACCATAGACCAGATATTCACACTGCGCCAAATCCTGGAAAAGACCCGAGGAGGACAAATCAACACCTACCATCTCTTTGTTGACTACAAAGCCGCTTTCGATACCCCTTTACGTTCAAAGGTATTTCAAACCAAGTCTGAGTTTGGTATCTCTGCAAAATTAATAAGACTCTCAGCAGGATGACTGCTGATATGCGTTCCTCAGTAACAATAGGAAAGAATATCTTCGAACCATTTAATACCAAACGACGTTTGGAGACAAGGAGACAGCCTATCGTGTGATCTCTTTAATATCCTGTTGGAGAAGTATACGAGATGCGATGTGAATAGATGTGGCACACTAATCACAAGAGAACACATGCTACTCGCCTATGCCGACGACATCGAAATCGTAGGTCGGTCACCGGAAGTAGTAACTGCAGTCTTTGAAAGAATCGAAAGAGTCGCTGACTCTCTTTCGGTCTTGGGTCTGGCAGTAAATGGTGATAAGACGAAATGGATGGTTTCAACTCCCAAAAAGCCTTGCACACGGAGCAGATAAAGAAAATGGAGAAAGTTGGGAACCACAACTTTGAGACAGTCAGTAACTTTATCTACCTCGGCACTGCCGTAACCGAAACGAATGACACCAATTTTGAGATTAAGCGAAGAATAATACTGGCAAACAGATGCTACTTTGGACTAAGTAAGCAGTTTAGAAACAAGGCCACCTCTCGACAGACGAAGATTACACTATACAAGACACTGATACTACCCATGCTGTTATATGGTTCTGAAGCATGGGTACTTGTAAAAGCAGATGAGGCAGTGCTTGGAGTATTTGAGAGAAGGATTTTTTCTTAAATACAATATATGAACCAGTTTGCTATAATGGAGAATATAGGCGACGTATGATCCACGAGCTGTATGAGCTGCATGACGACGATAGCATAGTTACACGCATCAAAATATGACGGCTGCGTTGGCTAGGTCATGTTGTCAGAATGGATGAAGACGCTCCAGCACAGAAGTGTTTTGAAGGCAAACACGGTGGTACACGCGAACCGGGAAGACCAAAAGCCCGATGGAAAGATCAAGTGGTGGGAAACACCTCGAAACTTGGTGTCAGAGATTTTAGAATGAGCGCAGAAGATCGAGGCGCTTGGAACGCTATTCTACGTTCGGCTAGTGGAACAATTATTCTGTCATAGCAACCTGCAGGGAGCGGCTCAGAATCATGGGAAGGGATGGAACTGTTGTGGTGCTCATTTAAGTTCCGATAAGATAATCAGAAATGTATCTCTTCTCCAGCGGAAGGGTAAAATTATAAGTTATATCGTTGCAAGAAGGGATCAGGTCTTACCCCTGAGTTCTAGTAACAGAAACGAATTTTAAAATATGGTGGCCTTGAAGAAGTCGAAACCACTACAGGTCATGTACCAATTGTATGATGAAGGCGACTTCCCGAAAGGCACTATCTGGTCCCTGACTAGAAATCAGGAGGATTGAATTATTACTTGGGGGTAATGCCAATGCACATCATCTGCATTAGGAGGAATATACCCAATGTTCGACAAGTAACATAATACCAGTAGGAGTCTCGTCTCGAATGTTCCACTTAGGATACGTACGGAAAAAGTTTCAAAGTTGCACCGAAAATGAAAGGGAAGGGAAAGGGAATACCAAATACCATACGCCTATATAAAATCATATCCTAAAAGAGAACCATTGGGTACAATCTGTAATTCATATGACTAAAAGCGAGAACAAGACTTCAAATAACCGCTGAGTGAAGTGGACGTGTTTTCAATTCGCTCCTCAAAAAATATCTACATCCCGGATAGGACTACCCCAAATGGACTTTAAACACCCAATAGCTGCGTTGGTGGCATTAGACCGTAGTATGTTGTCCGCTCCTCCTATAAGTGTGGGTGTCTTGGCACCTGTACTAATATTACTAACTACTAAATTTCCCATGAACATTCCATTAAGGAACAGGGGAAACTCTCTCATATCAATGAGTGCGGTCCGATTAAAGATTTAAGCCCAATGATAAGAGGCCTCCCTTTTTATGCCGAATTTAAACGGCGTGCCGCATAACGACACCACTTGGTAGAGAAATTTAGACATGGCTGGATACCTCACAAATGTAGCCACCATTAGTAAGGGAATGGACACAGCTGACATTTTTTCGGACTTGGTAGAGAAGTTTAAACATGCCTGCATACCTCACAAATGTAGCCCCCATTAGTAAATGAATAACAACTGCTGAAATTGTTTCCGATGTTGTTCAAGCCATGATTTGAACGCAGGCGTTCGGCGTCATAGACGGACCAAATAACCTCTGCTCCTCCATGGCACTTAAAGTTGAGAGTAATGCTTTAAACGCAAAACTAATCGTCAGACTAACGAATGAGAAAGAGAGTTATGTAAAGGAGTTGTTTCCGATTCAGATTCAGACGCAGACAATGTCATCGCAGCCGAATCGAGAGATGAGCTAAGCGGGATGACGGTAGCAGTGAGCGAGAGGTTTTGTTAAGGTCAGAAGAAGTCGGAGACTCAGACTGAGGAGTATGCACCACAATCGGGCAATAGTGCATAATGCTGGCTTGGTTGGAACTAACATTTCAAGAACTTATATGGAAGCGGGAAAGAGAATCAGATCTCCTGAAGAGCATAACAATGCTTAAACGCTCAAAAAGAAAAAGAGCTTCCCGCTTTCAAGTACTCTGGGAAGATCAAGTTAGCCCTTTCTCAATGGAGTCCGACGGTGTTTTGCAGAGTGAGAGAGAGAGAGAGAGAGACAAAGTCGTAACAGGAACGAAGGAAGCGCGCACGGCCCTTGATTCTTCAAGGAGAATTGTGATTTCCAAAAGGATGCCGCGGCTATCACTGAAGGGGAAAATGGTGGCTGAGAAAGGTAAGGAGATGACCTCTTACCACAGAGTGGCCAGTAAGAACAACAGAGATAAACTGACGAGCAGTGGGATTGACAAAAAAATAGTGGAAATAAGTCTGTCATTTGGGATCGCATAAAGATATCTTCACAAATATAGTGAAGATATCTTTATTATTCACAAACGGCAGACTTATTTCCACTCTATTACCATCCCACTGTGTGACGTATACAGTCATCGATATCAGCAGTGCATCCGGTAGGATTCCATCAGATCATCGGTCCCAATACGAAGATCTGGTTAACATGTGTTGAACTGTAAAGAGTGTCAACTCATACAAATTATGAGCAGCGAGTATAGGGGGGACACCTTGATGCTGCGGTTTGCGTCAGCAGAATGTATTGATACACTGAAAAAGCTCGTTGGAGGTATCCACATTCCCTGGGAAGCTCGTCCTGGTGAGAAAGATGGACACCCCCAGCTCACAAAAGTAAAGGTATTCATCAAGGAATAGGACAGTAAATTCGCGACAGAAAGCATGGTGAAAATCTTAAGCAAGTAAAACCAAGGTTTGGTCGAGGAGAAATGAGAGGTTTTCCACATTGACACAGTCTCAAGTATGATGGTTCTAAGAGGCAAGGATCCAATGCAGAAAGGTAAGGATCCTATGCAGAAAATCCGAAAGGGTTTTTGAGATGGCGTACGACTGGGCCAGACCTTGGAGTCTCAATGTTAACCTTGAGAAGACTGAAATATGTCTGTTCACCAGGAAGACGATGGTGGGCTAATTCAAAGCACCATGTTTCCTCAATAAAACGATTTCGATATTTGACAAGGTCACATACGTAGTAGCGATTTTGAAAAGGAACCTGAATTGAAAGTGTCACATTCAGGAGCGTACCGAGAAGGTTCACAGATGTTGGCCACTATGTAGACGGGCCGTAGGCTCGAAATGGGTTCTATGAAGAAAATGTGTAACATAAGGAGGAGCGATGAGGACCAACCCCCTTTAGGGCATTGGAGACTATTCTAGATATCCGACCCATTGACATACATATTAAGTATCAAGTTAGCCCTTTCTCAATGGAGTCAGACGGTGTTTTGCAGAGTGAGAGAGAGAGAGAGAGAGACAAAGTCGTAACAGGAACGAAGGAAGCGCGCACGGCCCTTGATTCTTCAAGGAGAATTGTGATTTTCAAAAGGATGCCGCGGCTATCACTGAAGGGGAAAATGGTGGCTGAGAAAGGTAAGGAGATGACCTCTTACCACAGAGTGGCCAGTAAGAACAACAGAGATAAACTGACGAGCAGTGGGATTGACAAAAAAATAGTGGAAATAAGTCTGTCATTTGGGATCGCATAAAGATATCTTCACAAATATAGTGAAGATATCTTTATTATTCACAAACGGCAGACTTATTTCCACTCTATTACCATCCCACTGTGTGACGTATACAGTCATCGATATCAGCAGTGCATCCTATGCAGAAAATCCGAAAGGGTTTTTGAGATGGCGTACGACTGGGCCAGACCTTGGAGTCTCAATGTTAACCTTGAGAAGACTGAAATATGTCTGTTCACCAGGAAGACGATGGTGGGCTAATTCAAAGCACCATGTTTTCTCAATAAAACGATTTCGATATATGACAAGGTCACATACGTAGTAGCGATTTTGAAAAGGAACCTGAATTGAAAGTGTCACATTCAGGAGCGTACCGAGAAGGTTCACAGATGTTGGCCACTATGTAGACGGGCCGTAGGCTCGAAATGGGTTCTATGAAGAAAATGTGTAACATAAGGAGGAGCGATGAGGACCAACCCCCTTTAGGGCATTGGAGACTATTATAGATATCCGACCCATTGACATACATATTAAGTATGAGACTTAAGGCTTGGACTTGACATATACTCAAACTTAAACTTGACATAGTAAATGTCATACCCTAGTAGGTCTAGGGTATGACATGGGGTGTCAATGTAGGTCACCTCTAGCATTTAAAATTTTGAATGTCTGCCAAATAAGCATTTATAGGCCGATCATGATTCTTTTTCGCAAACTATAGAGCTTTTAAAATCTTATAATCAACATTTGTAGAAATCTGGAATATCTATAACTTGCAATCTGGTTATACCATTGGAAAGGTTACCAAATTCTACAAATAATAAAGGAAATTTTGATAAATATCGCCCTTTCCTATTTAAAATTATACCCTTCACAACTAAAATAAAACAAAAAAATTACTCCAATCAGTTAGTTAGCATTTTTCCAGAAACAAAGGAGGACATGTTGAGACTTTTGATGAAAACACATTTTCCACAGGATACAACGGGGCTCACGGAGACACCGGAATCTTGGAATAATGAGGTTGAGAAAAGGCTTATCATAACGGAATTTATGGTCAAGGAAGCCTTGACGAGCTTCAAAACATTTTAGTTACCCGGACCTGATGGAATATTTCTGGCGTTACTTTAAAAGGAGGCCGACTATCTGGCGCCTCATCTGGCTACTATTTTCACAGCGTGGCTAGGACTTGCATATACTCCGAAAGCCTGGCAGGAGGCAAAGGGTGGTGTTCACACCCAAGCCCGGCAAGGCAAGTTATGCGTCACCAAAGGCCTACAGGCCTAAAAAAAAGCCTTACGTCCTTTCTCCTCAAAACCATGGAACGTATTGTGGACACCGTGACAAAAAGTAGGGCATCCAGCGAACTGCTTAAATGCAAACAGCATGTCTTGATAACATGCAAGCATTTATTGGGTTGCCCAAAAAGTAATTGCGGATTTTTTAAAAGAAAGTATATGCATTTTTAATAAAACTTAGAATGAACTTTAATACTTTTTTTTACACTTTTTTTCTAAAGCAAGAAGAAAGAATGCAATTACAGAGTCACAAGCTATGAAAAAATTTGTCAACGCCGACTATATGAAAAATCCGCAATTATTTTTGGGCAACCCAATATATGGCGACAATATTTTTAAAACAAAGCTGATCAAAACTTTTGCCGCAATGACAAAAGTATGATCTTGAGGCAGTTAATTCCTTATAGTCTCCTTCGACTGGTTAAAAAATTAATGCAAATTATATTAAAAATGCTTACAAATTATTTGAATAATATATACCAGCGGGTATTGGCAAAATACTGTCTTTTTCTATACTCGTACATGAAGGGTGGACTATTTGGAATAAAACTATTTCTAGTTTTATCGAAAGTTCGAACCCGAAATCTGTTTTCACGGAAGGGACGGTTTTGAAGGAATTTGCTAAACAAGATGCTTAAAACCTTCTTTAACAACGTGATATCACTACGTTTCTCTATAATTTACAAGCGTTTAATAAGTTAAAAATGCTCTTTCCATGTTCTTACCAGACGGATGACCTCTGCAATCAGTGGGTGTGATCAGTGGTTATATCAAAATTATTCATCCTGTGTTTTTACTTCCTGAGTTGCATGACCTTTATTCGAAAATATTTTGAAGTCACCAACTTCCGTTTCCGCTGCTTATAGTCATTTGAAATCGAATTCATGTTAGCGTTTTATGCTGTTGTGGACATAGTCTGGCCTGACAGTAAAAACATTGCATGCTCGTTTTTTTTCACCTACCATGGAGGTTGCTCTCATGTACGATATCTGTTGGCCTTTTTATATATTTTCCCTTTTTTTCTCCCAAAATTGGACTTTAAATAAAATATTGCTTAATAAGCGTTTTAAATGAGATGACTATTATACAAATCAGTGGCAAATGGACGAAGCCAGCAGCACTCAAAAGTACAAACAATTTTATTAAATAATTTTCTCTTATTGGCGGCACTTAAGGCCCGCCAACATGGAGAGCAACATGAAAGCGGCATTACAAACTCGAATGAACGAAAAAGCGAGTTGGACCAAAACAGCAACAGAAATTCAATGCACGGCCAACCAGAAAACCGCAAACGTTATGTTACTTTTGTGTAAGTAGCTCCGAAAAACAAAAACAATAAAACGCGAACTAAAATTTAGAGGAGGATGGAGGACGGACGGACGGACAAAAAACAGAACATAAGATTTCAATTTAACCGGAAGTCGTAAATCAAAATTTTTGTATCAAAATGATTTCTTGTAGTTGTTGTTCTTATATTACCTGCTTGGTGTTTTGGTATACTATTGTTGTTGTTGTTGTTGTTAGTGTTTTTAGAGGGTTTTATAAAAATGTTTGTAAGAAAAGGAGAAAAACATGCAAAGCGCATTGGTACTGACCAATTTCAGTTAAGACGACAGCTATAATAATAGAGGCCACTTTTGCCGACACTCACTCACTCACTCACTCGCTCATTCAATCCACTTCAGTGCCTGGATGGCCGGCCTGGCCTAGTCGGGTTTTGTGTTTGGTTGGACCTCTTGCCCATTCCAACAAATGCTGCGTAGCCAAATAATATTCGTATAGCGTTTATGTGATTCTTCTACTACTTTGGAATGAGAATTGTGGATTGGGAAATGAAACAACAACGACATTGTCAGCAACAACTACTTTTGACACGATATCTTCAAAGATGGCTTACACGAGGGGTGAAGGCGAAGCAGTTGAAGAATAGAGGTGGAATAATAGAGAAATGACCAAAAAGTCAAAAAATTTTAATAAATAGTACGAGGGCTGGTCGATAAGCCCGAGGATACATGAAACGCGGAAGAACATACCGTTTTATAGGTGTTGTAGTATTTGTAAGTAATGTAGCTGTGAAACTCTATTGTTTTACGACTCGACCCAAGTTGGTCCAGCATCAAAATCCTTCGGTTACCTAAAGCACCTAAAGCATTTGTTTCTGGGTTTATTTTAAAAGAAAGTTATTCGTAATGGAGTTCAAAAGCAATAGTGTGATTGTGATATTTTTGACATTAAAGCCACAACCGGCTATTGTTGGCGAATTCCAACATCAAAAAGTGAACAAAATTGTTGTGTATCGCTACAAAAATCGTTATAGTGATACAACAATAGCAATGATATCGGGTTAATAAGGCTAACCTACTGGCTGAGATATTTGCAGGGAGTTCCTCCTTGCCGGAATGCAATCAACCACCACCTGTGATTGATGGAGTATCTGGTTCGACGTAAATAAATTCTCAGGCGCGGATGGTATATCAACACTTTTCCTGTCTCAGTGTTCTTCGACGCTTGCTCGTGCATTATGCAACCTCGTCATCCTTGCTTAACGTACGGGTGTTTTCCCGGCGTGTTGGGAGTTTGCGAACATTCAGCCGATCCCCAAGAAGGGTGAGGGTAACAATCCTGCGAATTACAGACCAATTGCGATATGCTCCGTATTTTCCAAGGTTATGGAGAGCATGGTTAAACACCATCTTGTGAGTTATTTAGAGTCAAACGATGGTCTTAGCGACGGGGTTGCGCAAAAATCTCTCCACTGGAGACCTGTCGGAATGTTGGGGTCGTTCCATCTACCAGTTTGGTGAGATTAAAGTCATGACTCTAGATATTTTCATGGCATTTGATAGGGTTTGGCATGGTGCACTTTTGTCATCGCTGATCGCTTTGGTTATGGGTAATAACTTGGTTCAATTTATAACGAGCTTTCTTCGAGATCTCACGAGTTGTTATAGATGCGTTCTCATTCATTGAATACAAGTTGGCCACAGGTTTACACTAAGGCTCTGTCTTTTCTCCTTCCCTTTTCCTTATTTGCATGGATGATCTTTCGGGTCAGACTTCCAATCCGATCTACTTATTTCATTCATTTGCCTTCCCATAGACTGAGTCTTCAAGAAATAGAAGGCAGGGGGCGGATTATGAATGATACACTTTGCCGGAACTTGCCAGCCATTTTAGAGAGGGGTCGACTGAAGAGAGTAGATTTTAATGCACGTAGGACCCAATGCTGTTTGTTGTCATACAAACGATTCACTGACCCTTTACGATCGGCATTATCTATCGGCGGTATTGATATTGAGCAGTCAGATGCTCTTGATGTTCTAGGAATGAGATTACAATGCGATGTCCGTAGGTAAAAACATATATTTGAAGTTTCGAAAGAAGCATTCAAGTGCTTGGACATAAAGTATTTCACTTCCTCTGATCTTCTCAATATTTATAAAACCTACATCAGGCCTAAGATGGAATATAAGTCCCATATATGGGAGGGGCTCCAAGGTTCTCCTTAGAGCAACTTGACCGGGTTCAGAGGAGAACGATGGTGTTGATCGCCGATGGTAGGGTATTTAACTCTTTTGTTTCCCATGAGCATCTTCGGAGTATGGTCAGCGTTTTATCGATACTATTATGGTGTTTGATCCCTGAAGTAAGGAGGTTCGGCAGGGACACAAGATTTTCTAGGAACGCACACCAGTATCTGATTGATTGGCCAGTTGACCGAACCCTGAATTATTGTGAAAACTCCTTCTTTGCCCGAACAATGCGAATGTGGTATCGTACATCGTGGACATACAGAAATATAAAATAAACACTACTGCCTCTTTTTCCCCTCTGACGCCTGATTTTCCATTCGCCAACGTAATGCACTGCATGTAAAGGGGACATCCCCTGTGCGTTGGTTAAATATAACCAGTAAAAACGTGCTAAGTTCGGCTGGGCCAAATCTTGGGAACCCACCACCATGGATTCTGCTGAAAAATTTTACAAACCAAATTTCTTTGAGGGGCATAATTTTATTCTACATTCCAAACTTCTGTAAAACCAGCAAAACTAAGCTTCTAAGAACCAAACTAGGATAATAGTGGGCCCGTTTATATGGGAGCTATATCAGTTTACAGACTGATTTGAACCGTAGTTGGCACAGTAACTTGAAGTCATACCAAAACACTACATGGAAAATTTCGGAAAAAATTGTGGCTTGTAAGGGCTCATGTAAGGGCTCAAATCGGAAGATCGATTTATATATCAGGTAATAGATCGATTTGAAACAGTTGTGGGAAGCCGCTCAAGAAGCCACCACATGTAAAATTTCCGCCAAATGGGAAAAAATTGGGGCTCAAGAAGCCAAATCTGGAAATCGGTTTATATGGGAGCTGTATCAGGTTTAGGTCGTACTTAGTACGGTTGTTGGAAGACATAACGAAACACTAAATCTTTGCCAAATCGGAACATTTGGGGGCTAAAGAAGTTAAATCGGAAAATTGGTTTATATGGAAGCTGTATCAGGTTATAGACCGATTTGGGCCGTACTTTGTACAGTTGTTGAAAGTCATATCAAAACACTATGTGCAGAATTTAGACAAATCGGACGTAACTTGTGGTTTCCAGGGGCTCAAGAAGTCAAATCGGGAGATCGGTTTATATGGGAGCTATATCTAAATCTGAACCGATATGGCTCATTTGCAATTCCCAATGATCTACATAAATATTAAGAATCTGTGCAAAATTTCAAGCGGC